>NW_028227265.1:65937692-66217692 GCF_978045245.1 Mus caroli
GTAATCTGGGCCCATGGGGCTCCCAGATACTGAACCACCAACTAAAAACATCCAGGGCAAGGAGTGGCGGGCACCATCTTGGTTCCAGGACTCCGCCGAAATTAGGAACTTAGTCTGCACAGGTGAGAGTGTGCACCACAGAAACTGGCATCTTCTGGACAGGCGGGAGCCAAGGAGCCTCTGAGGCAGCACCCTTTTCGGGCCCCAGACATCTGCCCACCCTCCAGGCCAGAGGACAGGTGTCCACCAGGCCCGGGAGCCATTTGCCTCAGGAGCTATGGACGCCAACTTGATTCCTGGACTCGGCCGAAATTAGGAACATAGTCTGCACAGGTGAGAGTGTGCACCACAGAAGCTGACAGCTTCTGTGACCTGCCAAAGCAACACAGCTTCTGAGAAAGGTCCTGTTTTGGGCCTTCATCTTCAGCCAGGAGGAGGTCCAAACGCCAGATATCTGTGCACCTTCCCTGTAAGAGGAGAGCTTGCCAGCAGAGAATGCTCTGACAACTGAAACCCAGAGGAGAGAGCCTGTCTACCAGGTCTGCTGATAGAGGGTAACAGAATCACCAGAGGAACAATCTCTAAACAGAGACAACTATAACAACTAACTCCAGAGATTACCAGATGGCGAAAGGTAAACGTAAGAATCTTACTAACAGAAACCAACCATCATCAGAACCTAGCACTCCCACTTCGCCCAGTCCAGGGCACCCCAACACACCCTAAAAGCTAGACCTGGATTTAAAAGCATATCTCATGATGATGGTAGAGGACATCAAGAAGGACTTTAATAACACACTTAAAGAAATACAGGAGAACACTGCTAAAGAGTTATAAGTCCTTAAAGAAAAACTGGAAAACACAACCAAACAGGTAGAAGTCCTTAAAGAAAAACAGGAAAACACATCCAAACAGGTGATGTAAATGAACAAAACCATACTAGACCTAAAAAGGGAAGTAGACACAAATAAAGAAAACACAAGGTGAGACAACTGTGGAGAAAGAAACTCTAGGAAAGAAATCTGGAACCATAGATGCGATCATCAGCAACAGAATACAAGAGAGGGAAGAGAGAATCTCAGGTGCAGAAGATTTTATAGAGAACATTGGCACAACAATCAAAGAAAATGAAAAATGCAAAAAGATCCTAACTCAAAACACCCAGGAAATCCAAGACAAAACGAGAAGACCAAACCTACGGATAATAGGAGTGGATGAGAATGAAGATTTTCAACTCAAAGGACCAGCAAATATCTTCAACAAAATTATAGAGGAAAACTTCCCAAATCTAAAGAAAGAGATGCCCATGAACATACAAGAAGCCTACAGAACTCCAAGTAGACTGGACCAGAAAAGAAATTCCTCCCGACACTTAATAATCAGGACAACAAATGCACTAAATAAAGATAGAATACTAAAAGCAGTAAGGGAAAAAGGTCAAATAACATATAAAGGCAAGCCTATCAGAATTACACCAGATTTTTTACCAGAGACTATGAAAGCCAGAAGAGCCTGGATAGATGTTATACAGACACTGAGAGAACACAAATTCCAGCCCAGGCTACTATACCCAGCCAAACTCTCAATTACCATAGATGGAGAAACCAAAGTATTTCACGACAAAACCAAATTCACACATTATCTTTCCAGGAATCCAGCCCTATAAAGGATAATAACAGAAAAAAACCAATACAAGGAAAGGAACCACGCCCTAGAAAAAACAAGAAGTTAATCCCTCAACAAACCTAAAAGAAGACAGCCAAAAGAACAGAATGCCAACTTTAACAACAAAAATAACAGGAAGCAACAATTACTTTTCCTTAATATCTCTTAATATCAATGAACTCAACTCCCCAATAAAAAGACATAGACTAACAAACTGGCTACACAAACAAGACCCAACATTTTGCAGCTTGCAGGAAACTCAACTCAGAGAAAAAGATAGACACTACCTCAGAATGAAAGGCTGGAAAACAATTTTCCAAGCAAATGGTAGGAAGAAACAAGCTGGAGTAGCCATTCTAATATCTAATAAGATTGACTTCCAACCCAACGTCATCAAAAAAGACAAGGAGGGGCACTTCATACTCATCAAAGGTAAAATCCTCCAAGAGGAACTATTAATTCTGAATATCTATGCTTCAAATACAAGGGCAGCCACATTCATTAAAGAAACTTTAGTAAAGCTCAAAGCACATATTCCACCTCACACAATAATAGTGGGAGACTTTAACACACCACTTTCAATACTGGACAGATCATGGAAACAGAAACTAAACAGGGACACAGTGAAACTAATAGAAGTTATGAAACAAATGGACTTAACAGATACCTACAGAACATTTTATCCTAAAACAAAAGGATATACCTTCTTCTCAGCACCTCATGGTACCTTCTCCAAAACTGTCCACATAATTGATCACAAAACAAGCCTCAACACATACAAAAATATTGAAATTGCCCTATGCACCCTATCAGATAACCATGGACTAAGGCTGATCTTCAATAACAAAATAAATAATAGAAAGCCAAAATTCACGTGGAAACTGAACAACACTCTTATCAATGATACCTTGGTCAAGGAAGGAATAAAGAAAGAAATTAAGGACTTTTTAGAGTTCAATAATAATGAAGCCACAACATACCCAAACATATGGGACATGATGAAAACATTTCTAAGAGGAAAACTCATAGCTCTGAGTGCCTCCAAAAGGAAACTAGAGAGAGGCACACACTAGCAGCTTGACAACACACCTAAAAGCCCTAGAACAAAAGGAAGCAAATTCACCCAAGAGGAGTAGATGGCAGGAAATAATCAAACTCAAGGGCGAAATCAACCAAGTGGAAACAAGAAGAACTATTCAAAGAATCAATCAATCAAGGAGCTGGTTCTTTGAGAAAATCAACAAGAAAGACAAACCCTTAGCCAGACTCACTAGAGGGCACAGGGAAAGCATTCTAATTAACAAAATCAGAAATAAAAAGGGAGACATAACAACAGATCCTGAAGAAATCCAAAACACCATCAGATCCTTCTACAAAAGGCTATACTCAACAAAACTGGAGAACCTCGATGTAATGGAGAAGTTTCTAGACAGATACCAGGTACCAAAGTTGAATCAAGATCAGGTTAATGATCTAAACAGCCTTATATCCCCCAAAGAAATAAAAGCAGTCATTAATAGTCTCCCAACCTAAAAAAGCCCAGGAACAGATGGGTTTAGTGCAGAGTTCTATCAGAATTTCAAAGAAGATTTAATCCCATTCTTCACAAACTATTCCAGAAAATAGAAACAGAAGGCACTCTACCCAACTCATTCTATGAAGCCACAATTAATCTGATACCTAAACCACAAAAAGACCCAACAAAATAGAGAACTTCAGACCAATATCCCTTATGAATATTGATGCAAAAATCCTTAATAAAGTTCTTGCTAACTGAATCCAAGAACACATCAAAACGATCATCCATCCTGACCAAGTTGGTTTCATCCCAGGGATGCAGGGATGGTTCAATATAAGGAATTCCATCAACGTAATCCAGTATATAAACAAACTCAAAGACAAAAACCATATGATCATCTCGTTAGATGCTTAGAAGCATTTGACAAAAATCCAACACCCATTCATGATAAAAGTCTTGGAAAAATCAGGAATTCAAGGCCCATACCTAAACATGATAAAAGCAATCTACAGCAAACCAGTAGCCAACATCAAAGTAAATGGTGAGAATCTGGAAGCAATCCCACTAAAATCAGGGACTAGACAAGGCTGTCCACTCTCTCCCTACCTATTCAACATTGTACTTGAATTCCTAGCCAGAGCAATTAGACAACAAAAGGAGATCAAGGGGATACAAATTGGAAAGGAAGAAGTCAAAATATCACTTTTTGCAGATGATATGATAGTATATATAAGTGACCCTAAAAATTCCACCAGAGAATTCCTAAGCCTGATAAACAGCTTCAGTGAAGTAGCTGGATATAAAATTAACTCAAATAAGTCAATGGCCTTTCTGTACACAAAGGATAAATAGGCTGAGAAAGAAATTAGGGAAACAATACCCTTCTCAATAGTCACAAATAATATAAAATAACTTAGCGTGACTCTAACTAAGGAAGTGAAAGATCTGTATGATAAGAACTTCATGTCTCTGAAGAAAGAAATTAAAGAAGATCTCAGAAGATGGAAAGATCTCCCATGCTCATGGATTGTCAGGATCAATATAGTAAAAATGGCTATCTTGCCAAAAGCAATCCACAGATTCAATGCAATCCCCATCAAAATTCCAACTCAATTCTTCAACAAATTAGGAAGGGCAATCAGCAGATTCATCTGGAATAACAAAAAACCTTTGATAGCAAAGCTCTTCTCAAGGATAAAAGAACCTCTGGTGGAATCACCATGCCCGACCTAAAGCTGTACTACAGAGCAATTGTGATAAAAACTGCATGGTACTGGTATAGTGACAGACAAGTAGACCAATGGAACAGAATTGAAGACCCAGAGACAAATCCACACATCTATGGTCACTTGATCTTTGACAAGGGAGCTAAACCATCCAGTGGAAACATTTTCAACAAATGGTACTGGCACAACTGGCTGTTATCATGTAGAAGATTGTGAATTGATCCATTTCTATCTCCTTGTACTAAGGTCAAATCTAAGAGGATTAAGGAACTCCACAGAAAACTGAAGACACTGAAACTTATGGAGGAGAAAGTAGGGAAAAGCCTCAAGATATGGGTACAGGGGGAAATTCCTGAATAGAACATCAATGGCTTGTGCTGTAAGATCGAGAATTGATAAATGGGACCTCATAAAATTGCAAAGCTTCTGCAAGGCAAAAGACACCGTCAATAAGACAAAAAGACCACCAACAGATTGGGAAAGGATCTTTACCTATCCTAAATCAGATAGGGGACTAATATCCAATATATATAAAGACCTCAAGAAGGTGGACTCTAAAAAATCAAATAACCCCATTAAAAATTGGGCTCAGAACTGAACAAAGAATTCTCACCTGAGGAATACCGAATGGCAGAGAAGCACCTGAAAAAAATGTTCAGCATCCTTAATCATCAGGGAAATGCTAATCAAAACAACCCTGAGATTTCACCTCATACCAGTCAGAATCGCTAAGATCAAAAATTCAGGTGACAGCAGATGCTGGCGAGGATGTGGAGAAAGAGTAACACTCCTTCACTGTTGGTGGGATTGCAAGCTTGTACAACCACTCTGGAAATCAGTCTGGTGGTTCCTCAGAAAATTGGATATAGTACTACCAGAGGATCCAGCAACACCTCTCCTGGGCATATATCCAGAAGATGTCCCAACCTGTAAGAAGGACACATGCTCCACTATGTTCATAGCAGCCTTTTTTATAATATCCAGAAGTTGGAAAGAACCCAGATGCCCCTCAACAGAGGAATGGATACAGAAAATGTGGTACATTTACACAATTGAGTGCTTCTCAGCTATTAAAAATAATTAATTTATGAAATTCCTAGGCAAATGGATGGACTTGGAGGGCATCATCCTGAGTCAGGTAATCCAATCACAAAGAACTCACACAATATGTACTCACTGATAAGTGGATATTAGCCCAGAAACTTAGGATACCCAAGATATAAGATACAATTTGCTAAACACATGAAACTCAAGAAGAACGAAGACCAAAGTGTGGATACTTTGCCCCTTCATAGAATTGGGAACAAAACACCCATGGAAAGAGTTACAGAGACAAAATTTGGAGCTGTGACGAAAGGATGGACCATCTAGTAATTGCCGTATCCAGGGATCCATTCCATGATCAGCTTCTAAACACTGACACCATTGCATACACTAGTAAGATTTTGCTGAAAGGACTCAGATATAGCTGTCTCTTGTGATACTATGCCGGGGCCTAGCAAACACAGAAGTGGATGCTCACAGTCAGCTATTGAATGGATCACAGGGCCCCCAATGGAGGAGCTAGAGAAAGCACCCAAGGAACTAAAGGGAACTGTAACCCTATAGGGGGAACAACAATATGAACTAACCAGTACCCCGGAGCTCTTGTCTCTAACTGCATATGTATCAAAAAATGGCCTAGTAGGCAATCACTGGAAAGAGAGGACCATTGGACTTGCAAACTTTATATGCCCCAGTACAGGGGAACACCAGGGCCAAAAAGGGGGAGTGGGTGGGTAGGGTAGTGGGGGGGGGTATGGGGGACTTTTGGGATAGCATTGGAAATGTAAATGAGGAAAATACCTAATAAAAAAAATGAAAAAAAAAAAAAAACATCCAGGGCTGGACTTAGGTTCCCTACATATTTGTAAGAGATGCACAGCTTCATCTTCCTGTAGGTTCTCTAACAATTGGAATCAGGGCTGTCTCTGACTCTGTTGTGTGTCCCTTTCCCCCACCTGTACTGCCTGGTTGGGCCTCGATGAGAGGATATGCTCAGTTGTGCTGTGATTGGATGTCCCAGGGTAGGGTGGTAATCGAGGGGAACTTCCCCTTCTCTGAGATAAATGGGAGGGAGTAAGTGAGACATGGTTGCAAATGCAGCTCCTTGACATGCTTTCAGCTTTGAGAGCACTGTGAAATTGAACGATGCATCTCTGGCTTTCTCTTCCTTGTCTGCTTGTCTTTATTTGCCTTTTCTACATTATATTGTTCTCAAATACAACTTTGGTAAAATGTTCTGGGAAAGGAATTGAGAACATTACTAGAGAAGGAAATGGCTTCAATATCTATAGGAAGAAACCGCTCTGGCCCTGTTCACTCAAGCAGTCAACCCAGGCATATTGGGTCAAGATGTTCTGGATGTGGAGCCTGAATTAATTGTTCTCCTGGAAGTTTTAGCCAATCATGATGGTTACGTTGTATTAGGAGATAGTTGAAGCAGGAAACGTTTTTGAGAAACCTGAAGTTTTAGTAGTTAAGAGAATTGAAAACTCGAGGAAAAGGAACACTGGTCCTGGGTCACTAAGGATAGGGATGTTAGTAGAAATACAAAGGAGAAGATAGAGGAAGAAATAGCTGGAACTATTGGATTAGTGGGCAATGTTGAGAGCATTCATGATGGGAGATTGTTAATAATAAAAAGTTTTATTCAGAAATAATAACTGGGGATAATTGGAAGATAACTGTATAATAAAAAAAAATAGTTAGAAAAGTTTGGACCCCTCAAGAGGGCATTAGTGAACTGATCTTCCTGGAGAGATTGGAACATACTGATTTGAGCCCCTGGCATTGCCTGCCAAAGGAAATTAGGGTACAAGCTCTAAGAGACAGAATCCAGGGTTGTGATGGAGCCCTGGGGGAAACGGCAAAAGGAGTTACTATTGCATATGGAAAGGAGTTTGAAAAGCCTTGTGGAAATAGATATTTGGATAAGCCTAATAAAGAGATTTTACAAATTTAACACAAGTAAAACATATTAACATTATCCCAACCTGCTTATCACCTTTCTAGTCTCATGCTAATTCTGTAACCACAAGTGTATGCCTGGATGACCTGTAATATAGAGGTTTTTCTGAGAGATAAATATAATGTATAAGTTGCTCTAGCAGATACTGAACTGTGACTTTGTGTGTGATTCAGGTTTTCTGGTGGCATAGTTACATGGGGTTTCCAGGAAAAATAATGGACTTGAGGAAAATAATGAAAAGGTTCTTGATAGTGTATTATTGTATAACAAGAGAGTATGTAATCAATAAAAGACTGAGGTGAATTGAGACAGAGAGACAGAGAGAGAGAGAGAGAGAGAGAGAGAGAGAGAGAGAGAGAGAGAGAGAGAGTCCAAGCTGTCTCTAAGCACAGCTTCAGATCAGCAATGAGTCACCTGTCAGCTTGCACCTGCACTTTTGCCTACAACTCTGATTTTGCAGTCCTCCCATTCTTGAGAATTCCTGAGATGACTGAGGCTGGTCCTCAGCAGGGAAGGACTTAAAAGTGTGGGACTGGAAGGGGAGGAGGAAGGAGGAGAGCTGAGATCAATATGTAAAGTGAATAAATAAATTAACTAAAAAACCTTTATCTCTGATTTCTTTGCACTCTGCTCTCAAAAAAAAAAAAAAACCTTAAAATTATGCTGTAAACTCTTATGAAAGGATTTTTAATTTGTTCATTGGGTATGGTTTAAAAATCTATATTAACTGAAATAATATTTGAGTTTAAACTTATATAAATAAGAGCTATAATTAAAATACACACACACACACACACACACACACACACACACACACACACACACACTGAACTAGATATGGATGGAACTAGAAAATAGCATCCCGAGTGCAATTATCCAAATTCAGAAAGACATTCATGATATGTACTCATTTATAAGTGGATATTATGTAACATAAGTGGATATACTATATAATATATAGGTGGATATACTATATTACACACTATACACTAAATTATATAATAAACATCACATAACACATAACACAATGCTTAACACATAACACATAATATCTATTATATATGTGATATATGATGTGTGATATGTGTTGTGTGATATATGATATATAATATATAATTAATATATAATGTATAACATGTAGTGTATAGTGTATAACATATAACGTATAAGACATAGTGTGTGACATGTGTTATGTGACATGTGACATATAACCTATAATATATATGTATTTATATATGATTCTGGTCTTGTTTAGGGTGTGTGTGTGTGTAACTTGAATATAAGTCTCATTTAAAATATGTAAATATATCTATAGAAAAACAAATGTTTTAAAACAGCAACCATGTGCCTCTCCTTCATCTTGTCTGGTGACCTTTCCAGGGTGTAAGTGGCTACATGGCTTGCAATCTGCAATACAATTTAACCATCCAGAGATGAGCACAAGTTATAAAGCAACAATTATAAATCCTCTGAGTTCTAATGAGCTCTCTGTTTATGAATGTATCTCTTTTTGAATAATAAAGCAACTAGTCTCTTATTTTAAGTTGATATGGATTTTTATATGATAGAAATTCAGTTACATTCTTATACTGTATATGTGATGTAGAACTATTAAATGTGCTTGTGTATTTAATTTCATCGGCACAACTGCAACATATTATATATACAATATATGTAATATATTGTAACTAACCACTATATGTACATGTACATATGTGCATGCACATATACAAACATATGCATTATAAGTAACCACATTCTCACTTTACCTGCTGTGTTGGTTTTTCCACTTTCTGCTCTGAATAGTTTAACTGTAGAGTGATATATTCCTTCTCTGTCCCTTTAACGATCTGTGTACCGACTCTACAGTCCTGGAATGCCTAACTTCCATCATTTATGTATATTATATAGGCAAGTGAGTGCTTTGCACTATAGACCTTTGGATGTACTTACTGTAAAGCTTCCATGGTCATTTTATAAATGAAAAATCTAATTATAACTAATTAAGTCTATTCTATTACAGCTGACATTAAATATTAAAAGGCTACTGTGTCTGACTACAGTGTCCCAAAGTGTAAATGCTAGATGAAAATTATTAGTCACATAACATGGTTAGACACAGAAGTTGCTTATCTTTCCCCTGTATCAATCTGGTGGTGTAAAAGCTCAAATAGTGTGTTAAGATTCTTTCATGAAGTTTGCATTTCAATTCTCAGATCTACAAAGTTCCAATTTTATTAGTATTTTTTTCACAGTAGCCCTTTTCTGATTCATTTGTAGGAGTTGCATTTTGTAATAAATGGCTAAAAAAAATGCGAGCTCCTGAAGAAGAAACTTTCTTTGTGAGGTCAGTTGTGTTGGATGGTGTTTTGCTAAGGCAAACATGTGAAGGGACATTTATTTGAAAAAGAGATGGGTGAAAGACTAAGACAGACTCATGAAGGAATGCATTGCTTCAGCACACATAGGATAAAGGATGCTCTGCTAAAGCAAACATGTCAAAGGACACGTGATGAAGGATTCTTTGCTAATGACATGCATGTATTGGTCTGCCATTGTGTTGATCTCAGTTTGTTGGGACTCCATAGAGAGAAATGCACCAAAAAACTTCTGGCGGTGTATTGCAGTTTTTTACTACCTTGTCAGACTTGGGTGATTGGCAGAGTGATGTCAGCTAAGATAGACCTACATGCTGAAGCAGACACATGTGCTGAGGCAAGACCTGTGGAAGACGAATTTGGAGGAAGTATAAAAAGGACTCGACAGACAGTGATGGAGTCTGAGCTTGGCTTGCTTATAGAGCTACCTGTGCAATGTTTGTTCATCTCTCATCTTCACTGATCTTCGAGTAGCTGAGAGAGGCACAGATGAGAACTTTTCTTGGCACTCTTGTTGGCCCTGATCTCTCCTGCTGAATTGTGCTGAGCCTGAGACCTGGATGTTCCTGCTAGGTAGTGCCACCCTTGCTGATTTGTGTCTGCTATCCCTACTCTCTACTAAACTGGACTGCTGTTATATCCATGATATGTTTGCAAGTGGGTTGAGCTGCCTTTGTTGACCTTTGAACTGGACTGCTGATTTCCTGACAAGGCAGATGGGACTTGATCCAAAGAACCGTTTCTAAACAGGTTCACTTCCCTTGTATTCTTTCTTTTCTACTACCTCTGGTAGGTGGTTGGCTAGAAGGGAGGTTAAAGCATTTAGGAACCGTCATTAAAGAAGGCTTTGAAAAAATTAAGTTACAGGCTCCATCCATCTAATTTTAGGTATGAGCAAATTAATTATTGTGTTATGAGTCCTAGTTTGCCCATGATACTCCAGTCTTATAGCTAGAACCTGTCCATTGTCTACTGTACATCACACTCTTTGAACCTTCAGTTTGCCCTAGGGAAAATGGGAATGTTAAGGATTATTCTACTATCTCAGCTTCTTGAGAGAATGAAATGGAATTTGGGATCCTGGGGAAAGAGTGGCTTCTAGTGACAATTCTAAGAACATTAATATTCAAAGCTGGGGGTGTTTTAGATTTTCTTCCACAACTTTAAGCAGTATATATAAAGTCAAGATAAGTAAAATAAAATATAGTTTTTGGATAATTAGGTTTAAAGTTGATAGCTGAATATACAAGGTAATAGTAACTTAGAGGTTCAAGTCCTATTGCATATATAATAGACACTTGGTTTTCCAGAATGTAATAATGTCTGTTCCAGTAGAATTTCAGTGAATTCAGCTCCATGTCAATAGATGCTTCTGTCTGTTGCTAATCTTTCATACCAATTCATTACTGGTTTTCTTTAGATAATATTATAATCAATACATAGAATGTTCCTTGTCATTTTCTTAGTATTAAAACTTTTACCATTAGCCTCCAACTGATTCTCTAATGGTGTACTAAAGACTCTCAGAAGGCAAAAGAACCATATCATGTTGTAGTTCTAGGGCAGTGGTTCTCAACATGTGGGTTATGACTCCTGTGGAGGTGAAGTGATGCTATCACAGGAGTTGCCTAAGACTATCAGAAAACACATATATTTACATTACAATTCATAACATTAGCAAATTTGCAGTTGTAAAGTAGCAACAAAAATAATTATATGGTTAGGGATCACCACCACATTAGGAACTATAGTAAAAGGTCACAGCATTAAAAATATCAGGAACCAGTGTTCAGCACTGAAACTGAAACTTGAAAGCCCAAGCACATATGCTTGAATCCCACAGATTGATTTTATACTTGTTTATTGCAAGCTCCTGGTTGGCCACCTACAGCCTATTCTGTTCCTTGGCTTGTGGGTGTGTTTCTGCCCTTGGTACTGTATTATTTGCTGTTCTTTGTTTGGTACCTTGTGGCTCTTTTATGCTTACATGGACACAGTAACACTAGTTAAGGGTCTGTCAATGGTCATATAACTTCATTCCAGCTCATAACTACTCCTACTTCCCTATCGCGGACACTTATATTCAGAATTACTAGAGATCAGAATATTGGAAGAAACAATAGAACAATGACAATGGCAATTTTCTTTCGTGACCACAGCCCCAGATCCACAGGTTTGTACATACAATGGCCCCTCCAGCAAACCGATGTAGACAATTAAGATTTGATTGACAAGTTATACAGCTGATCAGAAATCCTCATTTGTATTCTTAGATGCTCAAAGCTGCTACATGTCAGGCTAGTTTTTGAACCTTATTTCCTTGGAAGTTATATAGAAATTGATAAAAGTTGTACTTAACAGTTGAAAATTAAGCACACCAGGGTCCCCAGTGAAGGAGCTAGAGAAAGTACCCAAGGAGCTGAAGGTGTTTGCAGCCCCATAGGAGGAACAACAATATGTACTAACCAGTACCCCCAGGGCTCCCTGGGACTAAACCACCAATCAAAGAAAACACATGGTGGGACTCGTGTCTCTAGCTGCACATGTAGCAGAGGATGGCATAGTCGGCCATCAATGGGAGGAGAGGCCCTTGGTCTTGTGAAGGTTCTATGCCCCAGTATAGGGGAATGCCAGGGCCAGAAAGTGGCAGTGGGCAGGTTGGGGAGCGGGATGGGGGTGAGGGGATAGGGGATAAAGAAAATATTTACAAAACAATAACAATAATAATATAAATAAAAGTATTTAATAAATAAATACTATAAACCATGAAAAAAAGAAAAAAATTAAGCACAGAGCTGTTATATTTTCCATATATGAAAAATACAATAGACAATTTCTAATGATTTAAGTGTAAATTTCACATTTACAGATTTTTGTTTAAACATTAAAAAGTCTATTGTTAAACATTATTTTAGAGAGAGATTGCACAATTTATCTTCAAACACCTTTAGCTTGCTAATCTTGCCTAAAAGGAGCTGACCATTGTTTAGAATAAATAATGAAATTTGGCTTGAGGTCATCTTTAGTTTCTCATTAAATCTGTCAAGTCCCATTTAATCAGTGAATAGTTATTTCAAAATACAAAGCTTGAACCTATGATTCTGTTTGTGCTTTGTGGTTAACTTCATTTGAATACGAAGGTGTACAAGTTTATTTTGTTTCATGAAGAAATGGCCACTCAGTACCAAGCAGATCCAGTGAAGTGTCCATCCTACTTCCTGGATTCCATTCTTTTAAAAAAAAATCATCACTGAATTTGTGAGGTTGGACATAAATGTGAAGTCAATTCAGACATTTACAAGTATATTTCTCCTGCCTCCTGAGAAAATAGTTCACATGAAATTTAACATTCTCTCTATTTTAATCTCAAAAATTTCTCCTGTTTGGTGAGATGTTTTCTCACTGTATTGTGTGTAGTATA
Source organism: Mus caroli (assembly GCF_978045245.1). NCBI lineage: Eukaryota > Metazoa > Chordata > Mammalia > Rodentia > Muridae > Mus > Mus caroli. The sequence continues at coordinate 65,950,912 of NW_028227265.1, forward strand.
TCTGTGCATGTATGCATATGGGAGTGGGTGCAACTATGTGTGTATGTGTATATGTAGACCAGATGTTGTGTGTATGTGTGTGTGTCTATGTGTGTATGTGTGTCTGTAGGCAAGATGTTGTGTGTGTCTGTATGTGTATTGCATGTGTATGTCGGGTGTTGTATGTGTGTGGTGTGTTTATGTATGTATGTTTGTGTATGTCTATGTGTGCCTGTGATGTGTGTGTGTGTGTCTTTGTGTGTGTGTGCCTGTATGTGTGCATGTGTATGTCGCTGTTGTATGTTTGGTGTGTGTGTGTGTGTTTGTGTATGTCTGTGTGTACCTGTGTGGTGTGTGTGTTTGTGTATGTCTGATGTGTGTGTGTTTGTGTGTATGTCTGATGTGTATGTGTGTATGTCTGGTATGTGTGTGTGTGTGTCTGTATGTGTGTTTGTGTGTGTGTGTATATGTGTTTGTGTGTATGTCTGGTGTGTGTGTGTGTCTGTATGTGTTTTTGTGTGTATGTCTGGTGTTTGTGTGTGTAGGCCTGATGTTGATGGTGCCATTTACTCTATCACCATTCTCTTTCTTTTTAGAAGTTAGGTTTCTCATGGAATCTGAAGATTACCAATTTGGATAGGCTGGCTAGCACGCCTCAGAGATGCTCTCCCTCCCAGCACTGGGACACAGGATTGAAGCAATGTAGCTCCATAGCTTGCTCTTCTGTGGGTGCTGCATATCTGACCTCAAGATGTGAGGCTTGCTGAACCAGCACTTTACTGCCTGAGGAATTTTGTCACAGTGAAATTGTCATACTGTGTGTATGCGTGTACGTGTGTGCATGTATATGTGCATATGTGTTTATAGATTTGTGTTTCTTCTTATCTTTGTAATTTTCCTAACACATTTCTCTGAAAGTATACTCATTGCAGTGGCCTACATGTCATCCAGTTGGCTGGATACATACATTGCTCCTTATGTTTTGCTTTATTCTACAAAAGAGAACATCTTTTAAAATGATCATTCTTTTGACTGAGACAACACACATCTTTTATATTAAACAACAACAGCCTTTCTTATTGTTGTTGAAAGAATTGACTACTGCTTCTAACTCAATTGTGAGGCCAATGCTAATGTCACTTTTATGTCGACATGGTAACCGAGTTGTAGCAAGGTGAAATATTTGTGATGTACTGGAAACAGAGTAACAAAAATTCATCCAGTGAGGCAATCTCAGAATAGGAGACTGTTCCTTTTCTTTCTGTCCTTTCTAACTCTCTACCTAGCTTCTGTTCTTCCTTCTCCATCATTTTTGGTTCTTTGTGAATTTTACATCATGCACACAAACCCCTCTCATACCCCAGCCCCCTTTACTCTTGTAACTTCCTCCCCAACAGAGATAAAATAAAAATCTTGTTGTGGAAGCAGTTCTGAGTCACAGTGTGTCCCATGGTATACCCTACATTTGTCTACATTTCTTCACTTGCAAATGTTCATTGCAATGACTCCAGATTTGGTTAGGTATGAGACCTCTGACTTCTGTTACTTTGTCAGTACTGGAGCCTCCAGACTCCTCTCAGATATACTGATGTTTCCCTGTGTCAAGAAGATCCTGCAGTTTTGGAATTATAGGATCAGTCCCTTCATGCACTACTGCAGTTAATTGACCAACGGGGTTGATGTTGAGTGGGCCAATTCAAAGCTCTAGATTAGGGTCTGAGAGGTATCTGAGCTGGTCAGCCAGATGGATCTCCTGCTTTTAGATCCTTATGGCCAGATCACCAGCAACCCCTGCTACCAGGGACAGCTCTACCTTGTGTGCAGGGGAGGTAGAGGGTCCATTTTCCCAAGTGTTGTCGCTGGCAAGGGACATGGCCAGTTCTACTATCATGACCCAAAGTTGTATTTCTCACTTCTCTTAGATGGCAAGGGATGCCGGAGGAGAGAAGGTGATCCCTCCCTCATCTGTCGTTGCCACAACCCAGAAGATAATGGGCCTGGTAGGTTCTCCTGCACTTATACCCTCAGGAACAGATCACCTGCAGCCCCCATATCCAGGGCCAGCTCTGCTGTACTGGCCAGGTGAAATACAGGATCTGCTCTCCCGCTGCAGCAGGTGAGGGGCAGGGTCAGTCTTCTGCTCTGCTGCCCTGCTCTAGGTGGTAAGGATGGAGGAGGGGGGAAGGGAATCTCTCTCATATTCACATCATCTCAAAGGAGATGAATGGTAGGGCCAGCTCTCCTCTGCTCCTATGCTCAGGTCCAGCTCACCCACAGCTCTGGCAATGTTCAAGTCCCACTCTCCCAGGATGAGAACTGGCTAGGTGCAGGGTCAGCTCTGCTACCTATAGGGTCATTTTCCCCAAGATGCACAGGTGAGGGCTGGGGCCCATTCTGCACAGCCCTCAGAAATTAACATGTCCTTGGGTGGCAACCCAAACCATGGGTGTCTGCCTAGCCTTTGGTAGTAACAGACCCCTGGTTGTTGCATGGCCGTGAATCCATATGTGGTCCCCAGTAACAGCACAGGCAAGAAACCTACCATGTTCCCAGGTAGCATCACTGACAACTCACATCAGGCTTAAGCTGTTCCTCACTAAGCTCCAGTTCTGCCTCTCTTCAACCATATCCCTTGGTTTCTCTTTTTCTTCCATTTCTTTACTTACCAGCTCCTCTTAGTGGCACCAGTTATCTTTGAGTATCTGGGATAATCTCTAGAATTGTCACAGGAGTGTTCTGCCTTGCTCATGTTTAATGGTGCTGTGTAGGGGTCATCTGGATCATGGTCTGCCTGCCCCAGGACTGCACAGTACTGGACTGGTTAACTCCCTGTACAGTCCAGGCTAGCTCCTTGTACAGCCCCCGTGTTGCTGTTTATTGGTATCTTAGTCTCTGTACTCACTTAGCCTGTAGGAGTGGCCCCTTGGGAGGGTTGTCCATCTGAATCTCACTCCAGCCTAAGGTCCTTGGTGGGGTTCTTCTAGCCTTTGACTTGTTCCCCATTCTGGGAGACCTCACTGGTACTGAACTGGTGGTCATCTCAGACTCTTCCCCCTCTCCAAGGAGTATTAGGCTGCTAATCATTCAGATGTTCCAAGTCAGAACATCTAGTGTAGACATAAGCTCTTTCCTCTCTGTCACCTACTGACACACATGTGACACAACAGCCACACCTGCATCCCCTCTAGTGGCAGGGCTCTCTTACCATTTACTATCCTCAGATCCTAGCCTTCCAGCTGCTAGGATTATAGGTATGAACCTCCATTCTCCACTACTTGATAGCTATGAAAAGGATTGAAAACTACCTTTATACTTTTCTGCCAAAGACAAATTTTCTATACCTGTGGTACCAATGATATATATATATATATATATATATATATATATATATATATATATATTCCTGAACAGAGGGTTCTTTACCTCACTATACAGAAACTATTTATAAATAGAAGTGTGGATAGTGATGAAGAATAATAAAGTTGGTTTGCTTGATAATGTAGCCATAATATCAAACTTGATCTGAAAGAAGAAAACTGTGTGAGAGAAGAAAGCCTTTTATTTTACATGATAAAATAAATAAAATCCACAACAAAAAGTACCAAAAACTCCCCAGTATGGAGGCATTTGACGCATTTGTTTCATAAAAGTATCTCATTTGTCATTTGATTGCGAGGGCCCTCAGTGATATCCATATGTTTTTATATCCCTGTTTCCTCAGACATGTGTGCAGTGTTTATAAAGGGAAACATCATCCTGCTCTTATAACTTATGGCCACCAGGTGGCAGCATCGCTCCTTTTTCTTCTACAGAAAACAGGAGCTTAGAGAATGATGTCATAGCTTCCTATTCAGAGTACACTGCAGACCTAAGAGTCAAGTCACGGAAATTCTACTGAGTTAGTGCTTAGCGAGTACTGGTCAGTTCGCCACGTTGTGACTGTTGGCTAGAATAAACATGGTTAACATTTCCCCTTAGGCCAATACCAGTATTTTTGTGAAGAAATTAAAAGAAGATAAAACGGAAAAATTAGTATCCCACCAAAACCTTGCATTAGTGATGGTTTGTGATTCAGCTCACAGTAGTCATTTGAAATATAACTAAAACTACCAATGGTTTTTGAAAACAGTGTGAGGAATCAGAAGGTATGTTGCAATTACCAAGATTGCAGAGATCATTCCGTGCTCAGGCTTGATCATTCCGGGCTCGGGCTTGTCATCCCAGCCCCTGTCCACCTGGGGAAAGACAACTGCATAAAGATTAAGCCTACCCTAGGCCCAGTGCAAAACCTTGTCCCTCAAACCAAATAAACGGTAGCAATAGCAACAAGAAGGCATTCTGTAACACATATCTGAAAACTGTTCATATAGCTTTGTCTCTGTTATTTGTGAAAATACCGTATCTTTAAGGCAGCCATGCATCAGAAGGAAATGCCTAAGCAGCTTTGTCTGTGACAGGAATTCTGGAAACACAGTTTTACCACACCTTTTATGACAAGCTCTCATTCACTGCCAACTGTCTTATGTGACCTTTCACATTGTCATTGGCTTCCTTGATGATTTGGGTTCATACAGTTCACATTTCACTCTGTCCTATGCAGTGTTCTAGGATGTGAGCTTCTGTGATAAACAGGACAAGCAATAGAACGGTTTTCATTATAACTGTTATTTTACAAAACATTTGATGGTAATGAAAGACTCCAAAACTCCCAAAGGGAGGCACTTACTCAAGCCTCGGGTCAGCCGCGCACCCAAGAAGACACTGAGACCGAACTTAAGATGTATAGAGAGTAAGATTTAATACAGCAATGACAAGAAAGAACATAAAAAGCACATATACCAGATATCTGGGGTCGAAACTCGCAGAGGAGATTCGGCAATTAGCCCAAACTTTTCACAAGCTTTTATAGGAAATAGCCAGGTAAAAAGTACAAGTTTTACGTCACCAAGGTGTTCTGCCAAGGGGCTTTACATAACCAAGGGGTCGTGTCCTATATTTTGGCAATGTACTCGATCTATTGGAACATTACCAGGAGGCCCCTATCTCAAAAATGTTCTTGGCATAGTCTTCAGTTGGGAGGGGTAGGACTAGGTTTTTTCCAGGAGACCCCTTATCTAAAAAATGTTCCTGGAGCAGTTTCCAATTGGGAGGGGGTACCTTGGGGTAAAAAGTTCAGGAGTGCTCCGGGAACTATCTCTGGATGGGAGGGGTAAGAGAACTCTGAGCTGAAGAGTTCATGGAGAGTTCAGGTGTCCAGTAATTAACTCTTTCATTCCCCCCTTCTTTTAGGGACAAGCTCTAATCTTAGAGCTGGGTACCGGCTTCCTGAAGGACCCGATATTGTTGCCTTAATACCATAACTTGCACTGTATTTATTCTTTCTCTGACAAAAGCCACTAACTTATTAAGAATGCAGGGGCCGAGAGTGAGCAAAAGCATAAGTATAATTAAGGGTCCTGCTATGGAGGAGAGGAGAGTGGTAAGCCAAGGGGACTTATTAAACCAGCTTTCGAACCATCCTTGTTGGCTTTCTCTCTCTCTTTTACGCATATCTAGGCGTTCTCTAAGTCTGGCCATAGAGTCTTTGATTACTCCTGAATGATCAACATAAAAACAACATTCTTCTTTTAGGGCAGCACAAAGTCCTCCTTCTTTAAGGAACAATAAGTCTAATCCCCTCCTATTTTGCAGCACTACTTCAGACAGGGAAGTTAAAGATTCTTCTAATTTAGTTATAGACTGTTCTATAGTTCTAATATCAATGTCCATAGCTGTACGTAATTCTTCATAGTATTGGGGGGTCTGAATTAAGGCAGCGGTCCCTGTACCTACTCCTGCTGCTACTCCCAATCCCAAAAGTACTGCCAGGGTTAAGGTAATGGGCTCTCTTCTCCAACGGACCCGATGATCAAACTTATTTAAAAAGGAGTTATCATCATGATACAGGAGTCTAGGAATAAGCTGAACTAAAATGCAGAAGTCTTTGGAACTATTAAAAACAGATAGAGATACACAAGGAGTGAGACCGGTATTGCAAGCCCATACTGTGTCTATGGGAGGCACCAGATACTGACCACTTTTGCCAGGCTGAATGTTCTGGGTCTGATTACAAAGGTGCCGTTTATCCTGAGGTGCCTGGCCTAAACAGAGTCCACTTCCTGAAACTGCTTCCAGAGTCAGCTTTCTGTTTTCTCCCCAAAGGCATTGAGAATGATCTGAAGTAGTATTATAAGTCCTGATCTGAGCAATTCCTTCATAATAAGGGGGCCTAGAGTCATAGCATAACCAACATGATTGAGTCATCTTATCTTTTTTGAAAATTTTCTGGCTCCCTATTTCTTACAGATCATCTCTAAGTGCTAGTATTATTAGCAAGTATCACTGTGCTAAGTTCTAATCTTTGTCATTTATCTCTCTTTGCTCCTGTTTCTTAACTGCAATGGATCTAATTATTACATCTATATTCTGTCACTTAACTTTTTCATAGTTTACCTCTTTTTACTGTTAACCTATTTCTTTTGAGTCTGCTGAAGCTTTGCTCTCAATTCTTCTTTGCAGACCTCTATCTTTCTCTTAACTTTTGTAACTTTTCATAACCTAGGTCAGATTGATGGGACATTTTCTAGTCCCACAGACATGAGACCCTCAACAGAGCCTGGCAGTCAGGTGCTCCTTACCTTGTATGTCTCCCTCACCGGAGCTTAGAACAAACTCACACAGCTCAGGGCAGTGCCTGAGAAGAGAAAACACATGGGGCAGAGAAGGGAGTGCAGTTTTCACATCAGACCACTGATATTTCAAAATGAACACAATTTTTTTGTTACCAAGAGACAGGATACAGGGGGCAGGAGAATGAACCTTTTTCCCACCCAAGAGGCAGGCAAAGGCTGAAAACAAATCCTTTGACGTGAAGAGCCCAGCGCCGAGTCTCCGCTGCGCGCCGGAATGCAGCGTAAACTCCTGGGAGTGGCAAACAAACGCTGGCAGGCAGGCAGAGGCAGCAATTTAACTATTTAACTACCTGATAGACGCCCTGTGCTCTCTGCACTGTCTTTGGGGAGGGAGCACGCAGTCAGGCAGGCACAAGGGAGTGCGGGTAGACTCTGGGGGGGCCAAAGGAGGGACGGCGGCTGTAGTCGGCCCCTCCCCAGCTGTGGCAGGCTTCACGGCCACTCCGGGACCGGCAGGCGGCCGCACTCACCACCAGCATAACTGCGCCGCCAAAGCCGGCTTTGCATCTAGATTCTCTTTTGAACAGCCTGGGGCTCCCCAGCCGAGTGCGGACCGTGCGCTGCCCCTGTCGGCCGGTGGCAGCCGGTCTTGCCCCACGATGGCCCCGCAGCAAGGCCGGCCTGATGGTTCTTTTTCTCTTTTTTTTTTTTTTCCTTTTTAAAACCATTGCTGACTAATTCTGTCCTGACGTCAGTCCAAGTCTACAGTCGACAAAGGGTTAACACACACACACACACACAGTCTTGTCATGTGGCCACAAACAAGCACACTCGTCCACGCCTGGACTTACACAACCAGCCAAACACTTTTTTCTGACGGGGTCGGATTTCACATTGACTCTCTTTCCTGATAGGGGTGGGATTCTACATCCACTCCCGCTCTGGCAGAGAGAACATTCTCTCTCTTTTTCACTCTGCCAGGCAACAGCCAGGTCTTTTTGACTGTTCTGTACCCTGGGCACTCCTTCCAGGGTCTCCCTTGGAACATCTCTTTTGGGGTGCCGACCGTGAGGCCATAGACAGTCGTCCTCTCACAGCCACTGCCAGAATAAACCCACAATCTCAGAATACACAAATGCAGCAGTTCCACACCTACACACCCAGCAGATTGTCCCATTTCTAGATTAATAGCAGACACAACAAGAGTGGACACGACAAAAGCAGACACGAGACTGAGACAAAAAGAAAAAACCAAAGCACGAGGTGGGACTCTAACCCACGATCTCGCGACCTGAAGCACGAGGTGGGACTCTAACCCACGATCTCGCACAGAGGGGTCCACTAAGCGTCCTTAGTCCTCCCCTTGTCCTCCTGGGACGTCTCCCAGGGCGCACAGACGGTGGACACCTCCTGGACACGTCTGTCTTTTGTCCACACCCTACGCTCCTACCCGGAGCGCGGTCTCACTGTGCACATTGCACACTGAGCGTCTGCAAAACCGAAACAGCGATCGCTCATACAGAATGGCCTTCCTGGCCTTTCAGAAATTAACAGAACACAGACACCAGACCAAAGCAGAACAGTAAATCTTACTTCTGAGTGGGTCCAGGACCTCTGGGTAGACGCGCTGATTCCCGGCCAACGCACCAAATGAAAGACTCCAAAACTCCCAAAGGGAGGCACTTACTCAAGCCTCGGGTCAGCCGCGCACCCAAGAAGACACTGAGACTGAACTTAAGATGTATAGAGAGTAAGATTTAATACAGCAATGACAAGAAAGAACATAAAAAGCACATATACCAGATATCTGGGGTCGAAACTCGCAGAGGAGATTCGGCAATTAGCCCAAACTTTTCACAAGCTTTTATAGGAAATAGCCAGGTAAAAAGTACAAGTTTTACGTCACCAAGGTGTTCTGCCAAGGGGCTTTACATAACCAAGGGGTCGTGTCCTATATTTTGGCAATGTACTCGATCTATTGGAACATTACCAGGAGGCCCCTATCTCAAAAATGTTCTTGGCATAGTCTTCAGTTGGGAGGGGTAGGACTAGGTTTTTTCCAGGAGACCCCTTATCTAAAAAATGTTCCTGGAGCAGTTTCCAATTGGGAGGGGGTACCTTGGGGTAAAAAGTTCAGGAGTGCTCCGGGAACTATCTCTGGATGGGAGGGGTAAGAGAACTCTGAGCTGAAGAGTTCATGGAGAGTTCAGGTGTCCAGTAATTAACTCTTTCAGTAACAATGCCACTGATAAGATATATGACAATTACTGCTGATCTCCATGTGCTATGCCCATGCATATGTACATGCACACACACAAACAATACATAAATCTAACCATAAAATCAATAGAAGGGGCAAGAATAGCAGTACCGTCATCCCTCGGTTCTACCTTAAACTCACCCTTTTCTGTCTGTTTATTGGATAGCTATATCTCTTACAAACGTGGAACTTGAAAAGTGTTGGCATTACAATTGATTATTTCCTTGACATCTCTCTCTTGTTTATTGAGTCTCTTTTATTTCATCCAATGTCATATATAACATGTCTGTGCTTCATTTCTCATGCTGCGTTAAATTCCCCTGATAAGAAGCAACTTGGAAGAGAAGGGATTCACTTGGTTGATAATTACAAGCAGTCCATTCTTTCAGGAATGCCAGTGTTGTAGGAATGTGAATCAGCTAGTCACAGCATAGGCAGTCAGGAGCTGGAGAAAGGAATTCACAGATGATCTCCTGATCCTCACTTGTGCTCAGCTGACTTTCTCCACTCTTATGCACTTAAGCTTCCTGGGCCTAGGAAATAGAGCCACCCATAGGTGGCTGGGTCTTCCCACACTAATTCACCTAATAAAGAAACTCCTTCTACCCCAGACATGGCCACAGGCCTATCCAAGGTAAAACTTTCCTTTAATGAGATTCTCTTCCTAGATTATATATTATTTTAGCTTGACAATTAAATAACCAGCCCAACAAATATAAACCAAAGTATATATTCACAACTAACTAAATATTTAATTTTTCACATATATCCATACATTGATTTCTCTACATTTTAGAAATAGGTTCCATCATCTGAAGGTTCATGACCCAAGTGGAGTCAACTAAAAGATTTTATTTTCCTTTGTAAGAATGAAGTGAAGATGTTTCTGTCCTTATATTAACCCACTTTTATGGGCTTTGGTTTGGGTCACTGTAGTTAACTGTGTGAGCAGTTTGCCTTGTGCAGCACTGGAAGCCAAAAAGGGCCATTGCAATAGAATAAAAATTATAGCATGGACTATCTGTTTTGTTTTGTTTTGGAATCTTAAACTCACTTTTGCTGTTACAATTCCTTTTTCTTTTATGTTTTATATAAAACACAAAGCAAAAGATAATGAATATTCAGGGATAATAAAAATCATTTCATGGAAAACTATCCAACATAAAGAAATAAGAATACATATGTTAAAATGTATATCATTCTAAATAGTTTGACTCAATGTCTGTTAGTTATCATCTTTAGAATTATGGATTAAGATTCTTTCTATCAATATCTTGATTATACCTTCTTCTGGGTCATATGTGAGTTTTGTCTCATGTTAAAATCTGTATTGTTTTTCATTTCCCTCGAAGTGTCATTCCAAGGCAGTTAATCCTGAGGAAGGGTGTAGGTATCACAGGCGGGATGAAAGAAGAGGATGCTGACAGTCTTCTCAGGGAAATCAAACTGGAAAACTATGTTTTCCACAAAGTCTCAGAAGTCATTGTCTAAAGCAAGTTCATCCTAGATGTATTTAGTGTGTCTGCAAGAATTTTCATTCTGGAATATTATAATGACAGCTCATGGTAACGTTATTTTGTTTTGTTTGTTTTGTTTTTGTTTTTTGTCTTTTGGGTTCTTTTTGCTTCTGCTTCATTTTGTTTGTTTGTTTGAATAAATGTGTAAAGAACATTTTTTTGTGGGGTGAGTAACTTCTTCAGATGGCCCTGACCCTTGCTGAGCTTGCTAGAGTACAAGTCCTGGGCTTGCCTGTGTGCAGTTCAGGCACCTTTTTTTGTGGAACCTCTGCAGTCCCTCAGCTAGACCTTTGCTTTGCCCAGTCATCCAGAACAACAAGGAACACACACACACGGCAATTACTGCATTCTGTTAAGGTAACAGTAGTTCATCTCTACCATACACATAAGCCACTTCTTAGAAAAGATAGTTCTACTCTACAAACTCCCTGCAAAGAAAGTTTCTGGGCCTTTGCCCAGTTGAAGAACACTCATAGATTGGAAATAGATTCTATGAAGATTAGTTTATTGCTTTTATAGCAATAGTGTGGAAGACTGAGAACAGGAAACAAGCATCAAGTAGAGGATTTTACAAACCCTTTAAAAAGCTCATATCTGGAGGTCCGATGGGATTGGAAACATTACTTTTAAGATAAAGTTAAACATTCAAAGTCTGAACCATCTTCAGGAATGTGATAGTACCTGGTTCTGCTACCTGCTGTCCTATTTAGGTGGGATTTTTCTAGCTCCCTATGTATATTGGAAAGATCAATACTCTTCAAAGAGATTCTTTTATTTTTAAACTTTGTTCTCTTCAGAGTGTGTTTGTGTTGTTGTCCTGTTTTTAAACATGCTGCTTTTTCTTCTCATTATTTATTGCCAGTTTTCTTAATTCCACCAAGCAGTTTATTTTATATAGACTACTGGATTATTCAATTCCTGGACCCCTGCGAGCTCAGAATCTGAGCCACCAACCAAAAAACATGCAGGGATTGTAGACCCGGGACGCCTCCCCTTGTCCCCTGCTGCATGGTCTCAGTGGAAGAGGATGCTGTCAATCTGGCAGTGACTTGATGTGCCAGGGTGGGGAGATACCCTGGGACAGCCCTACCCTTTCAAAGGAGAAGGAAAGAGGTGGGGGAGGGATGCAGGAGAGGAACTCAGTGAGGAGGGACCTGGAGGAGGAGCAGTATTTGAGATGTCAATAAATAAATAATTACATTTTTAAAAAAGATCAGACCTACCTTCTGGGTGGTTGGTACCATTATATGGGCTGGGATCGTGAACCAAATAAAAAAGGAAAGAGCAGAAATCCAGCTAAGTAGGAGCATCCCTCTCTCTGCTTCCGCAAAAGATAACACAAAGTGTGCAGCTGTCTCCTGTCCCTACCCACATTCTTTTCCACTATGCTGCACTACATCTTTTCTTAAACCATGACTGAAAATAAACCCTTTCTTTCTTAAATTCCTTTGGTTTGCTTTTGATCACATGAATGGGAAACATAGCAAACACAACTGCCTTTAGTAGAATCTCTCTTTTTTTCTATATGTGTTCCTGCTGACTTCTGGAAGCTACTTCTTTGCTGTCTTTCACTAACCCGTAGTCAGCATCCATTCTCTTTTCCTACCCTGGTTTTCCAAAGGAGCAGAGAACCTCGTGAAAGCAGGTTCTTTGGAGATACAGCTAATTCAGGTGCTTGCCACAGAGCAATTGGCCAATAAGAATGAAATATGCAATGTATTTAAAAGCATTGGCTTCCCCTGGAATTAGATTTCAACCTCAGTCAAACTGATACAATCCAGATTTATTTTTTTCCACTGAATTCCCTTTTCATAGAGTCTTACAATATATTTAATATGAGGTCTACCACCCTTTTCCTCCTGGCTATGAAAGTCACTATACATGCGAATTTTTTGTGGGCCTTTTATTCATGAACATAAACCAGAATATGAACTAATTCCAGGTATGTATTTTTATATCCATAAAGAGCAGTTCATTAGACAGGCAACTTTGTTGTTGGTGTTGGTGTTGTTGCTAAGATCTGTATGGAGACTATGTTGGATGTTGACAGTCTCTCATTTCCAGGTTGTAATTAGTAATGTAATCAAGAGACCACCTGCTTACACATTAATCATCAGGCTACCGTATAGGATGACAAATACCATTGCAGTTTTTCAATGATTTTTATGAAGTAAAGCTTTACAAGTGGTTTCTTTTTCCATTAATTATTGTTACTGGCATATATATTCCAACATATAACCTTTTCAGTCTGTATAGTAGTACTACTGGCATGTATATACACGTTCAGGGTTTACTATTCAGTATTGAACAAACCATTAATGTGCTCTTCCTGGGAAAGGCTTTTTCTCCTATTCTCAGAATTCCTCTATTGCCTGTAGTTCTGTGCACCATGGAGACCATGTGTTTGAGAGAGGTAATAGACAGGTTTGTGGGGGAATTTAGAGGGAGGAAAGGGGAAAAGAAAATAATGTAATCATATTATAGTCTCATAAGAAAAAGTAATAAAATTCTTTACAAATGACTCCCATGGCCCCTGATAGTTACTATATCATATGGAAGTGAACCAGTGGAGAGTTATTATCATACATTAAATTTCAGTTTCCTTCAGTAATATTTAACTTTACAATGTTGCATTAAAAATACTTTGTGAAAAAAAATTAAAATCTAGCAATGAGAATGTACAGTGATACCTTCACATTCCAAGTAGACAGAAAAACACAAACTATCAGGGGAAGATTATTAAGAGGTATATTATTGGCATTGCAACTTGTATATTCTTAGGCTTTTATTAAAAATATAAATATTAATGGTATCAGTCAGAGTCTGTATAGGAACAGACTCTCTCTCTATATCTATCTATCTATCTATCTATCTATCTATCTATCTATCTATCTATCTATCTATATCTATATCCATATCTATATCCATATATATATATACTGGAGATTTATTAGAGTGACTGATGGATGTGGTCCAGCTCATCTAACAATGGGTAATTTAAGAATTCAGTACTTTTTCAGTCCACAGGGCTGGCTATCTTAGCTTGTCTTCAGTATTTATCCTTTTTTTTTTTTTTTAAAGATTTATTTATTATATGTAAGTACACTGTAGCTGTCCTCAGACACTCCAGAAGAGGGCGCCAGATCTCGTTACGGATGGTTGTGAGCCACCATGTGGTTGCTGGGATTTGAACTCTGGACCTTCAGAAGAGCAATCGGGTGCTCTTACCCACTGAGCCATCTCACCAGCCCCTTCAGTATTTATCCTAATGCCAAAGAAGTAGGCTCTAATGCCAGTGAAGATTCTAATAGACTTGCTAGCAACAGTGGGATCAAGCTGGCACAAAGACCAAGCTTCTTTGTTGTGTTCTTTATAGAGGCTGCCAGGAAATAAAAGTTGGATCTTCCCCTCTCAAAATATCTGAATTAAAGGTATATCTTCCTACCTTAAAGATCCAAATTAAAAGTGGGTGTCCAACTTCAAATGATTAAATTAACCAAAACTCTTGCACAGGTACGCTCAGTCATTTTTGTTTTTTAGTTAAATCCAAGTTGACAGACAAGAATAGCCATCACAGTAATATTGTCTGAAAATATGGACCATAAAAGATTTCTTGCCTTATTTCCAAAGTACTGGATGCATTAGTTTGGAGGATTTGTGTAAAATCTTCGGAGTGCAACTGGATGAGACCACAGATTTTTAAAATATCTCCTTTGGATTTGTTTTGTATGGTTTATTCTGGCAGGAGTACAGGAGGAAGAATTATTACATTTTATATCACCTGTCACATAAATGTAACAGGATAATAGAGGAGTCTAAACTTTTATCTCTTCCAATCACATCTTTGTACAGTGCTCTGACAAATCTCTAATGTGAGCCTTTTAATGTCATTCCAGCAACGCTCATAGGCTTCTTTCCATTTCTAGTTATAAGGCATTCAATCCAGTTGCAAAATGCCAACTTCATGGTTTCTGCTGTGCTCATTTAACATTGATAGAGGGATCTATACAAAGAGGTGTCTGCTTTCTATGCCTCCTTCACCATTCCTTGACTCTAAGACAGCATTGGAGAAGGCAAGTAAAAGTCTTTCCAAAGTTCACTTCAGGGGTTTTCCTTACCCATTCTTCATCTTGGTCTTTTGAGACTATGTCTTTCATTTTAACTTGGAGCTGATTTAGTTAGATGTGATGGCTAGCTGGCCTAGGGACCCTCCTGTATCTGGCTCCCCAGCTTTGAGATTATAATCATCTTTCCAGATCAATGTTTCAAAATTCTGATTAAGGAGATTAACTCAGTAGGATAAAGATGATTGAATGTATCTAACTGAATTTCAGACTTTATTGTAAATAAAGTGTGAATTCCTTGCCACTTAGTGGTATGTCTTTTATTTGTGCAGAAACTGGGTTAAATAGGGTGGTCTTCCATGCTTGTATGACCCAATATTTTGGGTTGAGAAAATCAATGTGCAAAAGCAGTAGTGTAAAGATGCCTTGCACAGAAGTGTGGGCTCTGAGCCAGTCAAAGATTTGAGTGGTAACATTTTTATAAGGTAGTTGACCTTGGGTCTGTTATTACTTTAACTCTCTGTGGTTTACTTCATTCTGAAAAATAGTGATGGTAGTAAGTGCAGCATAATTGATTTACTTTAATTTTCTTTTAATATAAATAAGTAATTAAATGATCTAAATGAGTTCCACATGCAAAACAATTAAACATCAACATAGGAGAAACATTCACATGCAGTAGCTATGAGTATCAAAAGTTTTTCCTTGAGTTTAGTTAATTAATGGTAATTTTATAGAGGAATAAAAGTAAACACGTTATGCAATTGTGTCAGAGGACAGCTGTTCACAGAAATAAATCATGCTCTATATATTTCAGAAAAATGTAAACATTTCTAAAGGGAATTTGTAAGTGATTTTTAAATTATAGCACATCTATGAAAATGAATTCAATGAAATCTATAATCTGTAAATGACTGCAAATAAAATTATTTTAAACGGAATTAAGGCTTGGGGAAATGAAGCAGAAGTTAAGAACTTTTGCTGCCCCTTCAGAGGTCAGAAGGCGCATACTACTCATGTGCAGCAGCTCATAGCTATGTACAATGCCAGCTCCAGGGTATGCAGCTCTTTACCCTGGCCTCTGAGCATGCCTGCATCCACATGTGCATATTCACACACATACACAAAATTAAAGGTAATACAATGGATCTTTTAGAACCGAGTTCCATCTAAATATCTCTCGATTTTTCACTTAAATCTAAGTCAGTACTCATTATCTGGAGGAACAGTTCATGTGAGGATGGCAAGCTGAGAAAATCTGAGTGAGTTTCTAGTGGCATGTATTAGTCTCTACAGAGCCACAGGGGTACACTTGCCCCAGCTGCTCTAAGTTTCAGCTACTTTTCTCTGGGTGACCTTCAAAGCTCTGTTAGAATGGCCCTTCCTTCCCTCTGTCTCTCCTCATAGCCTTCTATATTTACCTTCTGTGGCTGGCTGCTCTCCTGTGTTTAAATGACATCAAATAATTGTCAGCTGGTAGGCTTCTAACCTTTTCAGTTACTATGTATTTATTACTGTAAGTTGTTCAATGAACTGGCATATAACTGGCAAATAAACTAACATATATGACAATTAATTCCACTTTTCTCATGAGCTTCAGGTTTGTCTGGATAGTAAAGTACCATTGCATGCCTGTCCAGGGCTCTGAGTGAAGGCTATCCATTCCTGTTTTAATTTAACAATGCTGTTTAATGTTAAGGTATCACCTGAGCTTGGAAAGACATTCAATACAAAAACCACTAAGCCATCGCAATGAATGCCATCAATGTGGTCAGCATAAGATAAGGGATATTATGGTATTTGTATGTGGATGTTGATACTGATTTTTTTCTGTTGGATACAAAACAGAATGTTTAGAATTTTAGAATATATGGAAACTTATAAGAAAAATATTTAGGCTTTAAATAAATAAAGGGCTTGCTTCTTCGTAATATATTGTTAAGATATTTAGCTTAGATTTCTCTTCACAGCAATTAACTCTTTAATTTGGATTTCTTCTCTCTCTCTCTCTCTCTCTCTCTCTCTCTCTCTCTCTGTGTGTGTGTGTGTGTGTGTGTGTGTGTGTAACCAGATTGGTAAGGTGGTTTTCTTTCTCACTGAAAGAGATAAGGTAGGGGATTGTATTCCTTGTGAGAAACCAACAGTTCTCTCCTTCTCTGCATGCATGAACCTCTGAAAGGTATCATTGTTCTGCCACAATTATTTTGAACACTGAGTAGCATTAGTGAATTAGATCCACTTTTCCTTGTTCCTACTGGCACTTAGCTGCGTGTCAGCCGTGCCTGGAGAATGCCTTGTTTAAAGCAGCTGGGCCATCTCACAAAGTATTCAAGTCAGAGTACACTTTCCTAAGATTTCTCTTTTTCCCCCTTTCTTTGCCAGGTGTCACTTTGTGACTTATCCTTTGTAGTTACCTGAGAAGCATAATAACGACAATTTGTACAATTCTGGTAAGAAATCCACTGAGGAAAAGGTCATCTCTGAATGTCCCAGTTTGTGATTTCTCCTCAGGAACCATGGTTTGAGACAACACAGCAGGCTCTAATATCCATGAAATAAGAATCCTGGGAGCAGAGGAAACCCATTTCTAAGGACAGTTGGAAACCGTTTGTCCGAGATATACCCACTCGTAATAAAAGATGCCATGTGGAGGCACAGTTAAGAGAAGGGGATCCTTCTTTCTGCTGAACATCACACGGGCTGACAATCTTTTCATTCCAAAAGATACAAAATTGAAGATAGAAGATGGTTTGTGTATAAACTGAGGACATGGCTGCTCCATGGAATGGGGAACTTTCATTGTGGCTCTGAGAGAGAAAACAGACAAAAAAAGAAGTAGACTGAACATGGCCATCAGACTCAACAGGGCCAGGGACATCTGTGTGAGAGGTGAAAATATCAGGGAAAAGAGTATCAGGAGAGAATAATGCAAGTAGGGAAATCAGAAGCAGGAGAGAGGAACAGTAAGGCTAGTGATATGTAGAAGAATCTGGAGACTCCTGTGTGGGCTTTGGAATGTATAACAAGTACTGGGGGAGCCTGGAGCCCAACATGGACTTTGATATGCTAATAGGCAGCAAAGGTGTATGTTAATTGGAGAGACAAGTGTCCCTTTGGGGGTAGGTCAGAGAGGTGACTCCTTTTAGATACCTGAAAACTGGCTTCTCAATTTTCTGAAGATTTTTATCTAGTCACCGGAAATACTCCATTAGATCTGGTTGCACTTATTTCTGGATATTTGGATTGCTTTGGAGTTTAAGGAACTGGAGTTTTATTTGGACCTGACAGTTTGATCTCATAATCTAGCACTGTCCTTCAGAAGTATTGTACCCTTGTCATCTGGGATTCTGAAACAAATCCATAAGGTGGGTCAGAATGATAGAGGAGCCTCATTATTAAACTTCTTGTTAGGAGATAGTTTCCTGAGTTCGGTCATCTCAAGAACAAAATCCACCGTGCTGGCAGGATCAAAACTGAGTTTATGTTCCCAGCCCTGGAACTCAGAACCTATCCTGCTTCTTCAGATGTCTCATGATTGTCTGTTAACCAATAAAGGTTGCAAAGAGGGAAATTGCAGTTATCCTGTTATCTAAAGCACACAAGTCATAAATCTGCTGCTTGTCTTGACTTGACTCTAATATCGCCTGCCCACTCCTTTGTTTCTCATCATTCTGAATTGCTGGGCTCATGGTTTAATTGACTACATGCAAAAGCTGACTCAAGGACACTGAATCCAGGTGACCCAGATAAGGCACAGTCACCAACGTTAACTCTCTTGTTTAACCCCTTGCATCGAAATATGATTGGCTAATGCAACAGCCCATCCTGCTTTCCATTGCTTTCTGCTCCCATCCTTTGAAAAGTATTGTCTCTTTTCAGGGATGAGGTTCAGATCCCGAACTGGCTGCCTCCCTGTGCATGCAGAAAATGAGCTTTCATTTCAGTCTTCTGTCTCTGAAGTGAGTTTTCTCGACTTCCACCCTGAATACAACATTCACACTAAGAAATCAGATGGTGCTTAAATTCAGTTTCTACTCGTCTCAGCTGTACTAACATACAATGGTGATGCAGAAATTACCAGAATGCACTCTCTCTCTCTCTCTCTCTCTCTCTCTCTCTCTCTCTGTCTTTGTCAATCTGTCTCTCTGTCTGTCTCCCTTTGTCTCCGTCTCTCTGTCTCTCTGTCTCTGTCTGTCTGTCTGTCTGTCTGTCTGTCTCTGTCTCTGTCTCTGTCTCTGTCTGTCTCTCTCTCTCTCTACTTTGCTAACTAAGGTCCAGCCTCAGTGTGAGGAGGGATCCAGAAGAAGGCAGAAATGGGAGCAATGCTGATTCAATAATGACTCAGCTCAGGTACTGTCTCTGTTCCCTGAAGATTCTCATCATTCTTTCTTCCCCTTTCTGACCAGAGAGCCCAAACCCAGTTTTTTATTTACTAAAATTAGGTCATCAAGCCTTTGATCATTGTTAGTAATCATTGGAAAATTCTTTAATGTACTTAAATTCTATGAATCCCAGATCAATAGTCCCAACCCCTGCTTCCTTAGAGCAGAATCTAAACACAATGCAAAAGCAAGTTTCCTCATTGGTTTACATAGCCTGTTCTTCACGGGTAGCTGGCACAGCTCTATGGTTTCCTAGTACAGCAGACAGCAGTCTTGAGTAACTATTTTCATTTTAAGAACAGAAAAGTGTCAGACTACTAAAGTTGAAATGACTTCTTACAGAGTAGTAAAATTTATGCAAGTAAAGCACCTAGCTCTCTCTTTCTTTTTAGACATTATCTCCAAATAGCTAAGAGAACAAAGAACTAACTTTTTACATGCTTGCCCATCATCTTTTAATTCTATAATCTTTGTTTTCTCATCCTAGCCATTCCATGGCCTGGTGTGCTCTTCTTCTAATACTATTCATTCCTAAATCATATATAAATTCCTAGTTTTTCAATCCATACTTTTTCTTCTTGAGGCCACTTTACCTCTCTATCCATGATGTCCCCAAGTTCACCCTGGCTAATTAATGCAGCAGTCATTGGTCCAGAGGGTACATGTGTCTCCTCATGATGCCATATTCAAGGCCAAGACTGGCAATGCATTATTTCTACAACGGACTATGTAGGCTCTCATGGCTTCTGGGGTTGTTATCTAGATCCTTTCCCATGGCCCTAAAGACCAAGCAGAAGGCCTGTTCCTCACCCTCCTCAGCCTCATGACCACCTCCAGCCCTCATTCCTGAAAACCACAGCTGATTCATTTATTATGGAGTGATTAGCTCTAATGAGGGGGAGTATATTTCTCATAACAAGCAATTGGAGGTAAAGTAGTAAACACAGCAGATCAGCTTCAGGACATAGCATACACGGGGATCACAGGGATCAACTGCCTGGTGATGCTCCAGGAGAAGGGACTGTGTCATACCTCCCCTTATACAGCCATGCCTGACTCAGCATCATTTCTTGTGTATGTGTGTGTGTGTGTGTGTTTGTGTGTGTGAAAATATGCAAGCAGGGGCCAGAAATTAGCACATAGCATCATCTTCAGTCTTTTGTACCCTCTTTTTTGAGGTGGCGTTTCTCAAAGAACCTGGAGCTCACTGATTCAGTTAGACCAGCTGACAAGTAACAAACTGTCTTCCCCATTTTCTGGCATTGAGGTTATAGGCATATGCCACCATGGTTCTCATATGATGGGTAGGTTTTCATGGCCCAGATTCTGGATTATGCTGTTCACTTGTTTTGTTCTTTGAAAAAATATTTCACTATATAGTTCTGGCTGTCCTGGAACTCACCATGACTACAATATATTATAAATTGTTTGTCATAAGCATATTTTATGCCTATGTATTCATAATATAGAGTTTAGAGTTATAAGCATATAATTATGGATATGTGTATACACCGGGGTATCATCAACTAAATACACATACAGTCCATAATAAGCAGGCAGACAGACCTTGGATTTTTATGTTCAAAAGTAGCTACATTGGCCATGTGACTTGGAAAAGTCACCATGAAAGATAGTTTGAAGTGTAATTGGAATGTAGAAGATGAGACAGAAGAAAACCATCAAAAAATTATAAAAATCTTAAGTGATCCTAAAAGATAGCAAGAGCTGAGAAACTGATTCATACGAGATCTTTGAAGAATAAATTATTGATATTGACCATTGGTTGAAAATCATATGCAGGATGGAAGACAAGGAAGAAAAAAATGAAGCCTATTATTTTGTTTCACAGTTTGAAGGTATTCACTTGAATATTGTATGTATTTATGTGGTATAGAATAAAGAGGAATCATAGGAATACATATTGATAAAATGTTAATTAACTTTCTTCTCCAGCTTATCTTTAATCTGTATGGTTATATAAAGTGCACCATTATCAAAAGTCATAATGGGTTGGGTAGTAATAGCACACTTGAGTGATAATATTCAGCAGATTGTTGGGTATATATTTATCTAAAAGAGATCCTTAAACCTTTGTTAACTGAAGCATGATGCTTCAATAGCAGCATGGACATGTTCCGAAAATATATTACAAATAGAGAAGCCCTCATCCCTATTAACTTGTACAAACTCATACTAGTTAATTAATTATGAATTAATTATTAATGTTTGCAGTCCTATAGTTCAAACCAAGTGCCTCAAACAAATGTATCAACAGTTGTGTGACTGGACTATACTAATAGTTCCTACTAAAATCTTTAAGTATTAAATCAAAATGCTATGTAATTTAAATGAAATCTAAACATCATGAAATGCTGACCGGAGGAGCACAGCACAATGAACACATGATATTGACATTTACTACACTGTATAAACAGTAGAAATCTATTTACAGCCACAAGAAATTAAAAAAGAAAACTACCCAAACAACAATACTTAAAAGAGCATAGATAATAAATCATAAGAATGAATAAATATATTTCCTCTGAGGGTAAACAAGGAGAGTAGTTCACCAAAGAAAATCCAAAATTAAACAAATCTAAGTATATAGGATTGGTGTTGAGTTTAAATGTTATAGAGGTGAATATTAAATTCATTAATTCATTGAGCATAATGACTTTTGAGAATTCCTTTAACTCTGATATCTTTGGTTAGGATACATATCAGTGGGTTATTAAATTAATGATGATAAAGGAATACAGTGAAAAAGAAATGATAAGAACATAGTAGGTAGATGGACAGATAGAAAGCAATATTTTTAATTATTAGCCTATGAAATATTTATTTTATATACATACAGAGAGGAATGCATGAAGGCACATTGAGGCAGAAGGTAATGAGCAAAGTTTCCGAGGACACTTTTGTCTAGGGAGGGAAAAAGAAAACCTCTTCTTAACTTGGGCTACATATTAGAATTACTATGAATTTCTCCCATGTAGAAATGTCTGACCCAGCACAAGATGTATAAATATTGTAGTATGACCTCCTGCTGGAATATTCTTAAAAAATAAGGTAATTTTTACATTCAGTCACACACACACAGAAAACTACTTGTTTAACAGTGAAAAGATAATACCTGAATATGCAGTAAAAGAGAAATATTTGTGATGTACCAAGTAACACAAATTTCATAAGGATTCCCAAATTGTAAATAAACAAATGCATAGTTTTCTTTTCAATCAAATGTGTTAATAAGAGAGACATGAAAATACAATCGACCACAGCTGAGTTTGTAATTTAGAATTTGGTGTTTTATCACATGCTTTCTTTTCTGTTTTGGGTTGGAAATCAAGCCACCTGGGAAAGGAATTCCAGTATGAAGCCCTTAGTGAGGTGTATAACTCCTGTGGTTTTAGAGAAGGAAAGAAGTCAGCAGGGGACAGTCCTGGTGATTTTAGGGATCATGAGAGGTCTGTATTGAAATTTCGAATTGTGAAGTATGCAGTGGGAATAATCCTTCTAGATATAATTTCTTTTCTTGATGCTTAGTTATGTGGGCATGCAGGAAACCAAACTAGGACAGAAAAGCATCAACAGGAGAATCACTGAAGTGAAGAGAGTTGGAGCAAAAATTTATAAATAGAGTGAATTTGGTAGAATTATGGATCAATGTAAACTGGACATCAATATGACTCAAGAACTGATTTGAGAATAAGTGAACTAGGGAAATATGGGAAATTGAAAATTAAGATATTTTATTAACATGATTGGCTGATGGTGTTTGGAAGCACTTGTGGAATAGTGCTTGATGGCACAATGTCCACTTTACCAAAAGGTATGTATGCTTAAGCAAATTTGGAGTGCAGTTAATGTTAAATTAAACTATTGGGAATGTTCTATGTAAACTCATGGGACACCAGCTTGACTGGACCGAAGAGGAAGGTCAACTGTCAACTTTCATGATAACATGCACAAGGGAGTATGAATTGAGATGATCCCAATATAGTAAACAATGACCTCAAACCAGATCGTGAAGACAAATAGACATAAAGGTCCCATGTGTTAATGGGAAACAGATGGAAGGTAGAGTTTACCACTTGGGCGGATTTTCTTTTCTAGTGCTAGTATTAAACCACTGGAATTGTGCATACGAGGCAGACTCTTTACACAGGGCTAACTCTCCACCTCAGTGCTCATACGGAGAGGGAAATAAGGATCAATTGAATGTAATCACCCAAGCATTTCTCCTCCCATGTAGATGCCCACAACCATCAAGCCATTTCTTTATCCAGATGTAGAGTATTGAAGGCACAGTGCTTAGGTAAATATCGTTGTGAAATTAAAGTGGTGTCCTAGATCATCATATTAAGTATGATGTTTTTCTCTTAGCTTTTAAATTCTTGGAATTCATATAAATCCTTACTGGTTTTAACATTATATGCTAACAACTTATTAGTCTCAATAATTACTATTGATTCAGTTTTTATTTACACGGAGTTGCATGTTGTGTGTGTGTGTGTGTGTGTGTGTGTGTGTGTGTGTGTGATATATGTTTTCAGGTAGGCATGCCTGTTCATCCTTGTGTGGAGGCCAGAGATCTACTTGGGAGTGTTTGCTTTTTGATGTGCATTGTATTGTTTAAGAAGCAGATAAATGTAAATAAATAAGATATCCAATTAAAAAAAAAAAAAGAAGCAGTGTATTTCACTGAACCCAGAGCTGGCTGATTCGGTAAGACTAAGTTATTGTGGAGCCACAGGGACCTGTCAGTCTTCAGCCTTCTGTACTGGTGTTCCCGTTATTACACAGCTGTTGAGGATTTGAACAGAGGATTTCAAGCTGGCACGGCTCTTTAAGCCATACATCATCATCATCATCATCATCATCATCGTTGTCCCCCTGTCATATGATTGAATGGTAGTTTGATGTTGACAATAAATGGATAAAGATACTTTCAGGTCTGTCTCTTACCAGCTTCAGCGTTTGGGAATGTGGACTATGTACCTCATCTGGGCAGCACAATATGGCTGACCCTGGTGATACAGTCATGGCTGAGCCAGCCCTGAGGGCATGAGAGTGGGAAATCTGGCTCTGCCCCTGTCTAACTACACATTGTATGGGCTAGCCTGGGGTAGGGTTGGAGAGCTTGTGATAGCATGGATGTGGCAGAGCGGGCAGGCTGACCAGCTCAGTTACCATCCAGGCCCAGATTCAGGGCTTGGAGTTGGCCCACCCCAACATCTACCCCATCTACAAACTGCTGTGTGAAGGGTCCAGTCTTACAAATCCAAAGATGCAGGATCTCCATTACACTGGGCAATTACAGGATGTCCCAGAGGCATCCTGTCAGGATCCAATATTGATAAGAGTAGCAGAAGCTGGAGGTCTTGCACCAGGCCAATGACTCATTGCAATGATCACTTACAAGCAAAGTAGTATGGACAAAAGAGAGTGCTGTGGGACACACTGAGACACACTTCAGCTTCCACAAGTTTTTTTCTTCCAGGAGAGGAGGTTGTAAGGGTAGGGGGTAGGTATGAGGGGTGGAGTTGAGTGGGATTTGGGTGTAAGATGTGAAATCCACAAAAAATCAATAAAAAGTTAAAACAAGACATTTGCAGAGATGAAGAATACACTGCGAGTAATAAAAGCTATAATTATGATATATTTATTTTAAGCCATGTTAGTTGTATGATTTTAAATTTTATTTTGTATCTAGAAGTAGTTTGGGATTAGTAAATAGCTTGGATCCCAGGTTACTAAGTCATGCAATTTTATGGATGAAACAAATATATGAGAAAATCAATGTTCTTGTTCATTCACAAAAGTAAAAGTATCGATCAGTATGAATATCTGTTTTATTTCAGACTTGGATCAATCTTTTAAAGCTAACTCTTCAGCCTTCAGTTCACCTCCTCACCAAAGGACCAAGATGCTTATATTTTCCTGAAAGCTCAAATTTTATTTATTATCCCTTTCCCAAAGTTACTTACTCTTAGTTCTTTCATCTTCTACATCCTTTCCTCCAAATTATGTCTTCTTACCTTATGGGCATCCTTTTCTTTTATTTATTTATTTTTTTATTTGTATTTTTTATTAGATGTTTTACATATTTGCATTTCAAATGTTATTCCCTCTCCCAGTTTGCTCTCCAGAAGCCCCCTATCCCATCCCCTCCCCCTGCTTGTATGAGAGTGCTCCCCATCCCACCCACCCACTCCTACCTCACCACCTGACATTCCTCTACACTGAGGAAGAGCCTTCACAGAACCAAGAGCTTCTCCTCCAATTGATGTCAGACAAGGCCATCCTCTGCTACATATGGTGCTGAAGCCATAGGCTCCTCCATGTACACTCTTTGGTTGTTGGTTTACTCCCTGGGAGCTCTGGGGGAGGGGTGGAGATCTGCACAGAGTGTTCAATGAAGCTTAGACTACAACAACCCCAAATTTGAAACAGCTTACATACCAGACCACTAAAGCAAAGATAAATAAGTTGTGACATCCTAATCCAGTGAGTATAGTAAATAAAAGGAAAAAATAAAATAAAACAGTGCAAGGACACAGTAGGATCTAAAAATAACCTCAAACAAAAGATGTTTGACACAGCCAACTGACCACAGCTGACCTTATTGTATTTATATAAAATCTCAAGTCTAGGCCACATAAAAATGAGTGGAATGTGAAATAAGAACACAATATATATGTGTGTGTGTGTGTGTGTGTGTGTGTGTGTGTGTGTGTGTGTGAGTGTGTGTGTGTGTGTGTGAGTGTGTGTGTGTGTGTGTGTGTGTGTGTGTGTGTGTGTGTGTGTGATAAAAAATAGAATGTGCTCTCTTTAGCAGCTATGATCAGTCATTTGAGATTGGGAACCATTTTTTTCTACTTTAGTATGTACTGCAAGCCATGTTCATAATAATTTCCATGGAATATCTGATATCTTCAACATGTTATTGAAACTTAATCATTGAATTCCCTATAATTTAAATGTTTCATGTTTGCAGGCAAGATGAGCACTAGACAAGGCTGTTATTCTTGTCATTAGCTCCATCTCCTGAGTGCCTGCTATTAGTGTTGAAGCTCTTTAAAGCAAAACTAATTATTTACTCAGTAGATAATAATAATGATGATGATTTACTCAGTAGATAAT
Organism: Mus caroli; assembly: GCF_978045245.1. Taxonomy (NCBI): domain Eukaryota; kingdom Metazoa; phylum Chordata; class Mammalia; order Rodentia; family Muridae; genus Mus; species Mus caroli. Next base: position 65,976,931 of record NW_028227265.1, read on the forward strand.
AATAATGACGATGAGCACAGAGTAACCACCTAATCTTGATACTTTTTTTTTTTTTGTATTACAGTGCAGTGCTAGCTTTACAAATTTGGCAAGGACAAAACAACTGTTAGAACATCCTGCTCCAATGAAGTTAGGAGAGGCTGGAATTCACGAGTATCTAATGAGACTAAGGCTGATACAAGTTAAGCTCTGAATACTTTAAATTTCAAAATAGTTTAAGATTACTGGTTTATCACAGTGAAACTTTGGAAAACTAAGTCTTGCACAGGTATCCATCTTGATATGTGTACATGGCTATAATGATATTTCTATACCTGGATGGCAGTGTTTCATAAGAATCTTACCCATTTTTCCTCCCGTAAACTCTGCTTACCCTGACTTCTGAATGTTCCCTGTGCATGGGGACTGGGGAATGAGAAAATATACCTAGTTAATAACTAATAGGAATGGCTGCCATAATTTTCTTAAAAGAACACAACAGACTGCCTACATATTAAAATTTCTAAAAGTTACTGCTGCTTCATTCCAGGGCAAAGAAGAGCTCCCTTAGCATAGGGATCCATTTCAGGCAGAGACTTATTTTGTCAAGGTGCTAAGAACAAGTGATTCTTACTCCACTTTGAATAAGGCATCTATAAACTAAGAATCTTGATTACAAAAATGCATCTAGTTAAAGTGCTAAAAATTTTGAAATGGTAAATGAGTATAGATAGTGTCTTGACTTAATACAATGATTTGGGCATATAGAAAAGGAAGCCTAACACTACTGATTTTTATGAATGTCTTCATTGTATTCTCAAAAAAATTTTTTATTATTTTATGCCTATTGTATCAGTTTTCTCATCACCCAGAAAAAAACTGGGATCATTACCAAATACTTTGGTTAACAACCAGTCACCAACTGCACATTGGGAGTGCTTACATACAATTTATATTACACAGACTCATCAAAAAACCTTTAAAAGTCATATTTAGTCTTGATGTTAAGAGAAAAACTCCTCAAAAATTTAATGTATAGAAAGTACTGCATTTCTACTTTGAAGACTGTTTTGTACTCTCAAGTGCTTTCTTAAGAAGCTTCGAGTCTGATCATAATGAAATCATATAGCAAATCTTAATGTAAAACTTAATGTTGCAAAGTTTTTCATTCCCCAAAGCTATTAAATATGGTACATTTAAAACCACCATTAAGTCCATTTTATACCCCAATAAAACAGCCTAGATAATCAAATGCGGTCAAATCATTACTTGCTCCCATTAACACTGGATGGTTAGTGAGCAAAATGTGGTTTGATTTTGCCATTTGAGAAGGTGGATAGGAATTAAAGATCTAACCAACTGGACAGACATATTTTTCTCCTAAACATGAAGTCAATGGGACTTCAGATTCTATGCAGAGCAGTTTGAAAGTTTATGTGGTATAGCCTTCATCAGAGATGCAGGAGACCTTTCTTTAGAAGGAAGGCCCACATTTGGGGGTGGAAAAAATGTACAATGGTATATATACATATTATATATATATATATATATATATATAATATATATATATATATGTATGTATGTATACTGTAATTGTTTCTATATACAGAAAGAGAAACGTATAAGAAGAAAGAAGGAAATATATATAATTAAATACAACATATTTATATAATTATAATTATATAGATTATGTAACATAATATATAATACATAATAATAGTAATATATTACATAATATACAGCATATTATTAGATATATTATTTATATAATATATGTGAAATATATTTACTTACTGAGAAAAAAAGGCATGTTATATACAGTTACTGATTTCAGCATTATTAGTGCCATTCAAATTTTTATTGATAAAAATTCTGGACAAATTAGGAATAGGAGGTATGTAGCAACATAATAAAAAATCAGTCAATATCATATCAATTGAGAAAAAACATTTTCTGTAAGGAATGGAACAATTTATAGATGCTTACTTTTACTCTCCTTATTAAAATGCCTTTAATTTTTAGCCAGAGTATACAGTGAAGAGAGAAAGAAAGAAAGATAGAAGGAAAGAATAGCAGGAGACAGGAAAGGAGGGAAGGAAGAAGAAAAAGAGGAAGAGAAAAGAGGCAGAAGGATAGGTAGATAAATAGACAGTTGATAGAAAGATTAGATAGATAGATAGATAGATAGATAGATAGATAGATAGATAGATAGATAGATAGATAGATAGATAGGTAGACAGACATATAGATTGGTAGATAGACAGAGAAAGAGAAAAGAAAGTACAGGCAGAGGAAAACCAGAAAAGGGGATAACATTTGAAATATAAATAAAGAAAATATGTAAGAAAAAAGAAAAAAATTGATTTGTTTTTAAGGATAGAAGAATGTATAATAGTAATTGTTTAAACATTGTTAAATATACAGAGATATTAAGCTCTGTAGAAGAGAGCAGTTAGGGATATTAAATTAAAAAATGAGGTCCCCAACACACATACAGTACAGAGTTCCAGATCTGTGTTCATTCAGAGATAATGCACCTAACTCTCATGAGACTGGAGGCCCCAGAGAATTTAGAGGTCAGGTGGGGTGTGGGTGGGGACAGCCATGTGAAGACAGGAGGGTGGGGAGGAGGTATGTGATGTGCAAGAGTTGGAGGGTGGATGTGTGTCGGGGGGATAGAATATGGAGTGTAAAAAATAAAAATAAAAATAAAAATAAAAATAAATGCTTTAAAGAAATTTAAAAGTCTTACTAAGGCCAACTTTCAAAATCTTTGAACATGGGATTTCTAGGATTACTTTTGCCTGGTATGCCATTATTAAGAGCCTAGAAATAGGCTCATACAGTAAGTAGACATAGATAATAAATATTGAGGCATCCAATCTTAAAAAAATCTTAGATTGAAAGCAGGGGATAGGAATATTATAATCGGCTACTGATAAAAATTAGCTCATTAAAAAGACAGTTGTCTTTCACCTGCTTGAACAAGAAGTAAAATTTTATCCTTAACTGATCCCTGCACAATCCATACACATACCTGTTGCTGCTGCTGTTGTTGTTGTTGTTTTATTCAAGACAGGGTTTCTCTGTGTAGCCCTGGCTCAGTCCTGGAACTCACTCTGTAGACCAGGCTGGCCTCAAACTCAGAAATCTGCCTGCCTCTGCCTCCTGAGTGCTGGGATTAAAGGTGTGTGCCACCACTGCCCAGCCATATACATATCTTAATGGTCCTAAAATTTTGGTTGTGAGAATAATACATTGGAGAATATACTGCTTTGGCAAGATTCATCCTCAGAGATCCTGAAATGACCTGCTGTTCCAGCCTTCTGCTTCTTGATGCTGTCCAGTGAACAGCTTCAGGAATGGCTACTGATTCCAGATGATCTTGCCTCATCCAACCTTTCAGATGGATCCAGTCAGAACTTCAGTCATGCCTTGAGCGTTCTAAGCATACAGAGACTTGATAATACATGCTAAAACTACTTTTCTTAAGTCTCACCAATTTTGCTAATTTTCCTATCCCACCCCACCCCTTTAAAGAATTGCTTATTGCCCCTATTCAGTGGGAAGAATTCCATGGAGTGTTGTTAGCCAGATTCCTTGGGATTGGGTGTTTGGTTACGGTTATTTTACAAATTATAGATAGGTTGTCATTTTAAAGGACATTTTGGTAATGGTTATAATTTTGAACAGGAAGGAAATAGATAGAATGGATTACCAAATTTACTCTCAAGAAAGCATTGTGTAGCCATAATCTTACATTGGTAGAAATCTTTGTAATCTATGTAAAATTGAAGTTATAATTTCTTATAGTGGTATAGAATTAACATATTGATGAAGAAATAAAATTTTCATTGGGATAAATCTTTATATTGATACAAAAATTAAAATTAAAATTGTTACTCTTAGATAGGCATTATGCCTATGCAACTCATTTAAGAATACCAGGCATTGACTCAGTCCTTCTAATAGCTGCTATTACAAATTGTTTAAGATGATTAAGTAGTACAAGTTAAGAGCCAGATACTAAACTCACTGTTAGGGTAGATTGTAATCTAATTATAATAAAATGCTTTAAATTTACTCAAACAGAAATTTCTAAGAGTAGCTAAAGTTTAACAGTTCAAATATACTTTACATAGATAGTCTTTGGATCATCAGAAATGTACAGAATGTGACATTTAATGTTATTTCATTGTTAAGGATCATTTGACAATGAGATATGTCTGCTCCTCACAGCTTCCACATTCTCCTTCAAAGAAGAATTGAATATCTTTACCTAGATAGGAGGCTGCTCATATTGGCAAGTTAGCCATGGGACAGAAATTGCCTATTTCATGTACAGACAGAATACTATCCAAAAGGACAAACAGATGTGCGATAGTTGACTACTAATCTCTGCCAAGACAGGGAAATAGTCCTTCACATTCCTACTTCATTTCTGGGTCTGTAAGATGGCTTTGAATGAAAAGACTGAAGCCAGATGCTCCAAAATTATAAGAAAAGTGAATACTGTCCAAGTAGTCAGTTGTCTCCACAATTTAAGTTTTCAAAGCTTTGTTTTTATGCTTCCAATTTATTCAGGTAATACTTAATTTGCTCTTGGATTTCTGACAGGGTTGAAGGCTAATTATAGTCTCATAAGCAAGCTTTAATTGTTTAGCATTGAGAGAAAGGATATAGAGTTGAAAACATGGTTTTCAGGTGGCGTTACATGCTAAAAACAAAACATACTTCAGGTATAACATAATAAACTCTTTAAATTCAGAATGATGGTAGAGTGCTTTATCTAACTGACAAATATGGTGGACTAGATATTAATTATGCCTCATAGTTTGTGATTTACAGAATTGTTATGGTTGTACTCAACTTATGTCTGAGAGAAGAGTGTTTTTTCTTTCTTAATTTTGACACAAATGCTGAGGCATTAGAAATTGGTTCTAATGCTTAGATTCAATTGAGAATTTGCTTGTCCAAACACTAAAGATCCTATTCACAAATAGTGTTTTTGATTGATCAATAAAGATGCCAATAGCTTTTGGTTGAGCACACACTCTTAGACTTTCACAGACTAGGATGCACAGAGGAATGACAGAATCACCATGACTCGATGAAGAAGGATGGGATGCAGGAGCAGCAAGAGATAAAGCCAACCAGCCATATTAGATTTCGGGTAAGTGGTCACTGGCCACTTCCCAAATCAGGCCTGGGGTAGCAGAGAAAGGTTTAGGAATGCTTAGACTTTAAAGTAAACTAATGTGTGTGTGTGTGTTTCATTTGCTGATCCAAAGATAGCTCCAGGGTGGGTGTACATGTGTGATCCACCAGGAGCACAAAGAAGTGTAGTCAAAACTCACCACCTTGAACTAGAAATAAGATATGGAAAATTTCTTGGAAGACCCTGCCCCTCATGTTACTTTAAATCTCAAATGACTATAGGAATTTTGAGTGAAGACAATAATAAAGAAGTCATTACCTCAAAGTATATTGTAAAGGTACAGATATGAAGCAGTGTGTGCTAGTAGAAAACCCTACGTGAATTCCAATGTCATAGTAGACGTGGAAATTACACACACTTGAGTGGCCCCTAATTCTCAACACAGATACTAACAAACTTTCTGGTGCCGTTTTGCTTGGAATTGCTTTCTTAATTTCGGTTTTGGATTGTTCATCGTGGTGAGAAGTATAGATAATTTTTGTGGAAGCATGATGTATCTTGCAACTTTCCTACTTCTGCTTTTGCAGTAAATGAAACTGTTTGAATTTTTCACAACATGAATAACGTCACTTGTGAATAAAAGGTTGGTGTTTTTTTTAAATATAGGTTTCTTTCATTTTCTTTTTTTTAAATTTTTTTTATTACGTATTTTCCTCAATTACATTTCCAATGCTATCCCAAAAGTCCCCCATACCGCCCCCCCTACATCCCTAACCACCCATTCCCATTTTTTGGCCCTGGCATTCCTCTGTACTGGGGCATATAAAGTTTGCATGTCCAATGGGCCTCTCTTTCCAGTGATGGCCAACTAGGCCATCTTTTGATACATATGCAGCTAGAGTCAAGAGCTCCGGGGTACTGGTTAGTTCATAATGTTGTTGCACCTACAGGGTTGCAGATCTCTTTAGCTCCTTGGATACTTTCTCTAGCTCCTCCATCGGGGGCCCTGTGATCCATCCAATAGCTGACTGTGAGCATCCACTTATGTGTTTGTTAGGCCTCGTCCTAGTCTCACAAGAGACAGCTATATCAAGGTCCTTTCAGCAAACGCTTGCTAGTGTATGCAATGGTGTCATCATTTGGAGGCTAATTATGGGATGGATCCCTGGATATGGCAGTCTCTAGATGGTCCATCCTTTTGTCTCAGCTCCAAACTTTGTCTCTGTAACTCCTTCCATAGGTGTTTTGTTCCCAGTTCTAAGAAGGGGCAAAGTGAATACACTTTGGTCTTCGTTCTTCTTGAGTTTCATGTGTTTTGCAAATTGTAACTTATATCTTGGGTATTCTACGTTTCTGGGCTAATATCCACTTATCAATGAGTACATATCATTTGAGTTCTTTTGTGATTGTGTTACCTCACTCAGGATGATGCCCCTCAGGTCCAACTATTTGCCTAGGAATTTCATAAATTCATTCTTTTTAATAGCTGAGTAGTACTCCATTGTGTAAATGTATCACATTTTTTTTTGAATCCATTCCTCTGTTGAGGGGCATCTGGGTTCTTTCCAGCTTTTGGCTATTATAAATAAGGCTGCTATGAACATAGTGGAGCATGTGTCCTTCTTACCAGTTGGGATATCTTCTGGATATATGCCCAGGAGAGGTATTGCTGGATCCTCCGGTAGTACTATGTCCAATTTTCTGAGGAATCGCCAGACTGATTTCCAGAGTGGTTGTACCAGCTTGCAATCCCACCAACAATGAAGGAGTGTTCCTCTTTCTCCACATCCTCCCCAGCATCTGCTGTCACCTGAATTTTTGATCTTAGCCATTCTGACTGGTGTGAGGTGGAATCTCAGGGTTGTTTTGATTTGCATTTCTCTGATGATTAAGGATGTTGAACATTTTTTCAGGTGCTTCTCAGCATTCGGTATTCCTCAGGTGAGAATTCTTTGTTTAGCTCTGAGCCCCATTTTCTAATGGGGTTATTTGATTTTCTGGAGTCCACCCTCTTGAGTTCTTTATATATATTGGATATTAGTCCCCTATCTGATTTAGGATAGGTAAAGATCCTTTCCCAATCTGTTGGCAGCCTTTTTGTCTTATTGAAGGTGTCTTTTGCCTTGCAGAAGCTTTTCAGTTTCATGAGGTCCCATTTGTCAATTCTCGATCTTACAGCACAAGCCATTGCTGTTCTATTCAGGAATTTTCCCCCTGTGCCCATATCTTTGTGGCTTTTCCCCACTTTCTTCTCTATAAGTTTCAGTGTCTCTGGTTTTATGTGAAGTTCCTTGATCCACTTAGATTTGACCTTAGTACAAGGAGATAGGAATGGATCGATTCGCATTCTTCTACATGATAACAACCAATTGTGCCAGCACCATTTGTTGAATATGCTGTCTTTCTTCCACTGGATGGTTTTAGCTCCCTTGTCTAAGATCAAGTGACCATAGGTGTGTGGGTTTATTTCTGGATCTTCAATTATATTCCATTGATCTACATGTCTGTCACTATACAGGTACCATGCAGTTTTTATCACAATTTCTCTGTAGTAAAGCTTTAGGTCAGGCATGGTGATTCCACCAGAGTTTCTTTTTATTCTTGAGAAGAGTTTTTGCTATTCTAGGTTTTTTTGTTATTCCAGATGAATTTGCAGTCTTTCATTTTCTTGCGGAACTATTCTAACCAGTACCTTCAGAGTAGGATTAAAGATTCCCCTGCTGTGTATTCTGATGTAAGATTGTATGCAAAGTATACAATGCATGTTAACTATCAGAATTTGATTAAAACCTATTTTCATTTGTTATTTGGAGTACAGTGACTTTCTTTAGGACAGAGGTTCTCAACCTTCCTAATCATGCAACCCCTTAATACAATTCATCATATTGTGGTGACCCTCTCTACCATAAAATTATTTTTGTTACTACCTCATAACTGCAACATTGCTGCTGTTATAAATTGTAATGCAAATATCTGTGTTTTCCAATGGTCTTAGATGACTCCTTTAAAGGGTCATTTTTTCCTCACACAAAGAAATTGAGACCCACAAGCTGAGAATCACTGCTTAAGACAAATGGTTTTAGTCGGGCGTGGTGGCGCATGCCTTTAATCCCAGCACTCGGGAGGCAGAGGCAGGCGGATTTCTGAGTTCGAGGCCAGCCTGGTCTACAAAGTGAGTGCCAGGACAGCCAGGACTACACAGAGAAACCCTGTCTCGAAAAACCAAAAAAAAAAAAAAAAAAAAAAAAAAAAGACAAATGGTTTTAAAAATATGAAAAGGAATCAAAGAAAAATATGTACCAACAAGATAGTCATATACTCATTACTCATATGCAGTTCTTTGTGTTGTCTCCCTGTATTTTATGTAGTTGTAAGTGTTGCATATATATAAATTACTTTTAAAATGTCTATTTAATTATTTTAATTTATGTGTATTGTAATGTGAAGGTATGCCATATATGTTCACACAGAGGTCAGACGAGGGCATTGGGTCTCCTGTAGTTGAAGTTACTTTTGGTTATGAGCCATTTATGCTAGTTACTGTCCCCTATATACATGCTACATATGACCTAGGCTGTTGAATATTCCCTGTAGCCAGAGTGACTTTTGGATATGTATTGGAGCAGCAAACTGATTTGAGTTTTCTTGAGCAATGACATTAACTGATGAGCCATTTTTTCTCATTGACTAAATTAATTGGTAGTCACAAATGCTTTTCCTGGCTGTGTATATGTTGTTTCTACTCTTTAACTTCACAATTGGGTCTTTAAGCAGTAAACTATTCATGTAAGATATTGACTCAATTTTAGGGGAAGTAGCATCAATTATTGTTTATATAAGGACACCTGTATTTCCTAGGTATGAAAAAAGGTATATGATTGTCATATATTTTTGTGTGTACATATATTTGCATGTATGAGAGTATATTCTAATATGGGTGTACATATCTGTATAATTTTGGAGACCAGAGAGCCACTTTAGTGTCCTTCCTGTTCAATGTCAAACTTCTTTGATCTTGACGACAGAGTTTTGTTGTTGTTGTTGTTTTGTTTTTTTGTTTGTTTGTTTGTTTTATTAGTCTGGAGTTCATTGATTAGCATAGACTGGCTAGACAATGAACCTCATGATTCTCTCTGTGTCTGCTTCCCCAGGCCTTGGATTACAAGTACCTGCCAAGACAACTGAGATTTTTATGTGGGTTCTGGGCATCAAATTCTGATTCCCATGTTTATACAGCTGCATTTGACTACCTTGCTGTAAATTAGCAAGAGTAAGCACACATTTTACTCTCTCCGTGTTCCAGTATGTGTACTACAATAGCAGATGTGCAGAATGGTCATTACTACTTGTGTGTCAGCTCCTCACAAACCTCTCTCCCTTATTCAATGTGTAGACTTTAGGCAACTCTTGTGATATCCCTGAGGCATCTGAGTAAATGTGGTGCACATAGTGTACTCAGGAATGAAGATGTAACCATTTCATACACAAATAAATAAATAAATAAATAAATGTTAAAAAATAAATTGCACTGTTATCAGTGCTAGAGTGTTATTTTGTACTTATTCCATTCACAATGTTCTGCAATAATTGGTTTAAAAATGCATTGCTCATGCAAGCTATATTTTGACTTTTTCTTTATAAAATTGGGATTTATTGCAGTTATTTTACTTTCTAGGTAAATAGAAATTTGGAGATAAACACATGCATTTGTGCATATGTTTGCATGTGCACGCAAATATGTGTGTGTGTATGTGTGTGTGTGTGTGTGTGTATTGTATGTTTTCACAGGAGTGTGTTAACAGGAGGATGTAAACACATATATGCACAGAGGTAGATTGATTTCAGACACCTACTTCACTCCCTATGACCATTATTTTTCAAGAGAAATTCATTCACTAAAACTGTATCTTCTTTTTTTTAAACTAGGCTGAGAGCCCGAGGTCTTCTTCTAAGTTATCTGCAAATTCATCTGGAACAAAAAACCTAGGATAGCAAAAACTCTTCTCAAGGATAAAAGAACCTCTGGAGGAATCACCATGCCTGACCTAAAGCTGTACTACAGAGCAATTGTGATAAAAACAGCATGGTACTGGTATAATGACAGACAAGTAGACCAATGGAACAGAATTGAAGACCCTGAGATCAACCCACATACCTATGGTCACTTGATCTTTGACAAGGGAGCAAAAACCATCCAGTGGAAAAAAGACAGCATTTTCAACAAATGGTGCTGGCACAACTGGCGGTTATCATGTAGAAGAATGCAAATTGATCCATTCCTATCTCCTTGTACCAAGGTCAAATCTAAGTGGATTAAGGAACTCCACATAAAACCAGAGACACTGAAACTTATAGAGGAGAAAGTAGGGAAAAGCCTCGAAGATATGGGTACAGGGGAAAAATTCCTGAATAGAACAGCAAAGGCTTGCGTTGTAAGATCGAGAATCGATAAATGGGACCTCATAAAGTTGCAAAGCTTCGGCAAGGCAAAAGACACCGTCAATAAGACAAAAAGACCACCAACAGATTGGGAAAGGATCTTTACCTATCCTAAATCAGATAGGGGACTAATATCCAAAAGTTTTCTTTTCAAACTTCAGAAGCCTTTATGTTTGCTTTGTTGGACAAAAAAGAATGACATCAGTATCAATAGCCACAACAGAGACTCAAAATTAAGTAACTTATACATTTTATCTCCTCAGAGAGATAAAAATCTATGAAAAATGGAGGTGCAAAAATTTCTGGGTAAACTTTTAGAAAGGGATGTTATAGCTGGTTCTTGGATAAAAATTTATGAACTTGGATTTATCTGTTTTACATGCCAACATGTTGAAATATCTAAGGCTAAAGTAAATGTCTTATTGATTACGGGTCATTGAGTTAGTTATTATGTTTAAAATAGTCTTTGTGCATCACTTGAGTACCAAGAAGTTATCTGATTAAAGTATATAAAATATTTCCAAATGTCTGTAGAGTGCCTGCCTCACATTTGCTCACCAAGTCAGCTGTAAACTTCTGACAATCTTTCTAAAGCCAACCTTACTGTTTTCTCTCAAAGGCATATTTTTTTCATGTCTAGTTTGTTTAGATAATTATATTAAGCATGACTTCAAGTTTCTTAGTATTAAAGATCAGTTGTAGGAATTTAGGGAAATTTCATTGACTTTGTTGTAGATAACCTTATTAAATAAGAGATACAAGCAGACATAGAGATTATTATTATTTGGAAAGACTGATGACCTCACAGAATGCAATCAATTATGCCTACATTCATAAATATTATATTTTTTAATCTAAGAATTGCCACATCAAATTTGGTTTTTAATTCCTCCACCAGTGAGTCATCCTTTCAAGGGTCATCTTTTTTTTTTAATCTTGTGTCCTATTTGAGAATCTAATTTAATTTTTATGATAGATAAGCTCCTTAAATGATCATGATTCACCACAAAGCACCAAAACCATTAAATCATGACACTTTGTAGTTAAGTTTCTGAAAGCTAAAAATGTTCCTTCTAATACAGGAAAAATGATGGTCCTTTATATCTGTGTTTTTGCCAGACCATTGAGTCTTATTGTAAAAACAGACAAACTGTAAAATTCAGTGGCTCGTATAATTATACCTCTAGATACAATGAACCAAGATGAACATCTTTAAATGGCCATGTTCAAATAAATAGTTCAGTATTTGGAAGATGTAGGCAGTAATTGTATTGAATGCTGTGAATTTTAATTTTAGGCATGCTAAAAGAATATTTTAATATGTACTGTGCAAGAACAAATTCTATAATTCAAAGCCATGATAGTTAAAAGCCCCAAGTAATATTTAAAGGAAATGATATTGATTATATATCAAGTGGAAATGGTTTATATTCCATATGTGTTTTCTGAATGGCTGATTTCCAGGCTTCTTTGTTTCTATTAGGTTAGAAAATTTAGTAATTACATGGTAGTTTGCAATAGAAATTGTTAATGTGAAGTATTGAAAAACAAGGAATTTTTATTTTTAATTTACATTGATAGAATCCAATTTTCCAACACAGAGATTTGCTCCTGTGAACAAAGAATTGGTAGAAAGTTTGGAAGGTCATTTAGTGAAAAAAAATTACTATGTTTATTTTCCTAATTTCATGTTAATTCATTAACATAAATATCATGCAAGTTGGTGGGAAGACATTGCAAAAGGGGAGAGAATTTATTCTCTGTAAACTTGTCAGGTTCTCAAGGATGAATACCTATTATGTCAAGTTAAACACTTTCCCCTTCCTTTATCTTCTAACATTCTAAGTCAATGATTTTAATGTGAATATAAAAGAATAAAGAACATTTATTAATATTAGCTGATTATAATTTAATCTTCTTAAGGAGTGAACATCTGAATAATCACAGAAATTATTCTTAAGCAAAGCTAACATCACTGATTCCTTTTTACAATAATGCAAGATATTTGGAGGAAGTTTTGTTATTTTTGTTTGATTGATTTTAGATTAAGGAACACCTATTTAGGTTTTTAGATGTTATATATAGAATGAAAAGGCAAATTTAATTCATCTGTGTAAACAATGATCAAATAATAAAAAATAATCTTTGAAACTAATATTCATCACCAAATGAGTTAAAGCCTTGTTGAATATGAACATCCAACCACTGAATTAGGAATAATTATGTAGATAGTTACCCAGATTCTCTTCAAATGTAGAGGTATATATTTATTTATTTATTCACTATTTTTTTCTTTTTTTTTTTTTTTTTTTGAGACAGAATTTGTTATATAGTCCTGGCTGTTTTGTAACTAGCTATCTTGGCCAGGCTGTTCTTGAGCTCACAGATGTCTACTTGCCTCTACTAAATGAGTGCTGGGACCAATGGTGTGAGACACCATACCTTGCTCATTTCTAATTTAGGGTGACTTTAAATTATATCACAAATACTTTTTTGCTGCATTGCATTCTAATTTTTGAGTGACTCGGAAAAGATTAAGTTGAAATTTCACACATATTTGCAGATTCAAGGAGTATCTGAAAGCTCAGAGGTGTACATGCATATTGAAAAATAGTACAACACAGGGCTCCAACTACACTAGCTGAGTCTGTAAGCCCCATACACCAGTGGGTGTCTATTGAAGAATGACAGCCTAAGTTTCATTTGTTCTCAGTTCACAGGAACACGTATAACACATACACACACAAGCACACCATGTACAGTACCATGTTTTACATTTCTTCCTTTCAAACAATACTTATTATAAGTGATTACTTTCAATTTAATTTTTAATAAAGCAGTTAACTTACTAAATAAAGTAATTACAACTCCAATAATTAAGATAGCATGTATTAAAGAAAAATCAAGATACTAAAATTTTTCTATAATAGGATGACTGTAAATAATGAACCTATCTACTAGAAGATTTTTCAAGAATTTCTATCTGACATGTATGCTGGAATCAGAAGGAAATAAAACAACAAGGAAAAAAGATGAGGAAAGGAATTGGAGGTTTCTTTCTAAACATTTGCTTCTGTTTTTAAGTTAGAAGTGGTGTATTTAGGAGAATAATGGGAATCTTTGCTTTCTTATCCTTGTTCATGGAAACACTTTAGAAGTTTTGACACCTGTTTTCCATCTTTTATATTAGGCTACTACTGTTACCTTTTACTGGGCATGATTATTGATATCTGTGGTAATTCATCCCATGTTAATTCATTTGACACCTAATGATATTCTTCTGAATGTGAACTTTTTAATACGAAGTAACAAGGCTCAAAGTCTGTCCAAAGTCTGGGTTCTGTAAATATTCTTACAATCTCAGGCATTTGCTTCTCAAGTTGTAACTTTCCAATATAGCTGACTCCACATCCTTATTCTCATTCTATCTTCTCTTTTTAACATGCTCCATAAAATGCATTATGGAAAACATGTTCTAATTACAACTTATTGTGTGCTCATCTTTATTTTATTTAGGAAAATAAAAATAACTGTTTACATATTACTAGTTAATAAAACCATTGTGGAAAACTGATCTTTTCCTGTTATATGAAAGGATCAGTGACTTTTTCAGCAGTTTTACTCTTGTCTAATGAACAATCTTCCTTTAACATTGTTGATTTTTATCATCATATTAAAAATCATAGTAATAATCATAGCACTATCTCATGAAAGACTTTCAAACAGGTCCTCAGAGAACCTGGTTATGCATAAAATAGTTCATGTTAAAATGAACTCCTTACAGTGAGCCATTGCAGCTTACACACACTAATCTCATCTTGCATACATCCCAGATGCTCTGATTTTGTGTGCTTTATATGCTTATGTTTGTAAAGTTTTTGGTTGTATTTTTTATTTATTAGATATTTTCTTTATATACATTTCAAATGCTATCCCGAAAGTTCCCTATACCCTCCCCCTGCCCTGCTCCCCCACCCATCCACTCCCACTTCTTAGCCCTGGTGTTCCCCTATACTGGGGCATATAAAGTTTCCAAGACCAAGGGGCCTCTCTTACCAATGATCGCTAACTAGGCCATCTTCTGCTACATATGCAGCTAGAGACATGAGCTCCGGGGTACTGGTTAGTTCATATTGTTGTTCCACCTATAGGGTTGCAGATCCCTTTAGCTCCTTGGGTACTTCCTCCAGCTCCTCCATTGGGGGCCCTGTGTTCCATCCAATAGCTGACTGTGAGCATCCACTTCTGTGTTTGCCAGGCACCGGCATAGCCTCACAAGAGACAGCTATATCAGGGTCCTTTCAGAAAAATCTTGCTGGCATATGCAATGGTGTCCGTGTTTGAAGGCTGATTATGGGATGGATCCCTGTGCAGCAGTGTATTTTTGAGAATGTACAATTGTTTATGTATTGCAGTCAGGTAGTATATTTTCCCCAGTTCTAGTTGATAGGAAACGATTGTGATTTATGCCACTAATATAAAACCACCTTCAGTTAATACACACAGTAGAGAATATATGAAGCTAATGGTCAGATCATCTACCGAAGGCCATAGCTCATGCAGGATACTAGAATCCTGTCCATTCAAGGAAGCAGTGAAAATATTGGATTCTCACATTTCAACTTAGGTGCCTTCCAGAAAGGCTAATAGTGCTGACACTGAATTTTGGTAGAGAAATATCTTAGAGCTAAATGATACTGGGATTAGTATGCATTTAGAAAATCCACATAACTGAGAAACTGGAAATTAATCTGTAATTGGAGTATCTATTGCTGAAATGCTAAAAACATCAACTATAAACTCATACCACTCATATTATCTGAGCTACAATAAATAAAATGCTTCATACAGAGGTTTGCTTTAGTAAAGGGTTTATGATTTTTTTTACACATTCATGATGATAAGATACCCCTTTCAAGATGATAGCTTCTCTCATATGTAAATGTTGCATTTATTTCTTCAGATGAAGTGATGAGATGAAAGCTGTACCCAAGCTGTGTGAATGTATGGCTTGGGCTGAGCTCAAAATATTTTCTTCTCTATCCTCACACATATGCCTGGAAGCTTCTAGCCTCCATACAATCTAAGCTTCCAAGGTGACTGATTTAATTTTGCTTCTTACAACTTCTTTTTTTTATTACATATTTTCCTCAATTACATTTCCAATGCTGTCCCAAAAGTCCCCCCCACCCCCCCCCCCACTTCCCTACCCACCCATTCCCATTCCCCTGGCCTTGGCATTCCCCTGTACTGGGGCATATAAAGTTTGCAAGTCCAATGGGCCTCTCTTTCCAGTGATGGCCGACTAGGCCATCTTTTGATACATATGCAGCTAGAGACAAGAGCTCCGGGGTACTGGTTAGTTCATCATGTTGTTCCCCCTATAGGGTTGCAGATCCCTTTAACTCCTTGGGTACTTTCTCTAGCTTCTCCATTGGGAGCCCTGTGATCCATCCAATAGCTGACTGTGAGCATCCACTTCTGTGTTTGCTAGACCCCGGCATAGTCTCACAAGAGACAGCTATATCTGGATCTTTTCAGCAAAATCTTGCTAGTGTATGCAATGGTGTCAGCGTTTAGAAGCTGATTATGGGATGGATCCCTGGATATGGCAGTCTCTAGATGGTCCATCCTTTCATCACAGCTCCAAACTTTGTCTCTGTAACTCCTTCCATGGGTGTTTTGTTCCCAATTTTAAGAAGGGGCATAGTGTCCACACTTTGGTCTTCATTCTTCTTGAGTTTCATGCGTTTAGCAGATTGTATCTTATATCTTGGGTATCCTAAGTTTTGGGCTAATATCGACTTATCAGTGAATACATATTGTGTGAGTTCCTTTGTGATTGTATTACCTTACTCAAGATGATGCCCTCCAGGTCCATCCATTTGGCTAGGAATTTCATAAATTCATTCTTTTTAATAGTTGAGTAGTGCTCCATTGTGTAAATGTACCATATTTTCTATATCCATTCCTCTGTTGAGGGGCATCTGGGTTCTTTCCAGCTTCTGGCTATGAATCGATCCATTCCTATCTCCTTGTACTAAGGTCAAATCTAAGTGGATCAAGGAACTTCACATAAAACCAGAGACACTGAAACTTATAGAAGAGAAAGTGGGGAAAAGCCTTGAAGATATGGGCACAGGGGAAAAATTCTTGAATAGAACAGCAATGGCTTGTGCTGTAAGATCGAGAATTGACAAGTGGGACCTCATGAAACTGCAAAGCTTCTGCAAGGCAAAAGACACCATCAATAAGACAAAAAGGCTACCAACAGATTGGGAAAGGATCTTTACCTATCCTAAATCAGATAAGGGACTAATATCCAATATATATGTAAAGAACTCAAGAAGGTGGACTCCAGAAAATCAAATAACCCCATTAAAAAATGGGGCTCAGAACTGAACAAAGAATTCTTACCTGAGGAATACCAAATGGCAGAGAAGCACCTGAAAAAATGTTCAACGTCCTTAATCATCAGGGAAATGCAAATCAAAACAACCCTGAGATTCCACCTCACACCAGTCAGAATGGCTAAGATCAAAAATTCAGGTGACAGCAGATGCTGGGGAGGATGTGGAGAAAGAGGAACACTCCTCCATTGTTGGTGGGATTGCAAGCTTGTACAACCACTCTGGAAATCAGTCTGGCGGTTCCTCAGAAAATTGGACATAGTACTACCGGAGGATCCAGCAATACCTCTTCTTACAGCTTCTGACTGAATTGCTCTACCTGGCTTCTTACAAACTTTAGCCATATGTTCTAAACTTCTGAATCTTTCTTAGTGTTTGGTTCATTCTATTTTCACCTGTGTTTAGCTTGTTTTCTCTGTAACCTGTCTCTGTAAAGCTGTCACAGTAAAACTGCTATCCACACACCCTAACCACCAACATTACACCACCTTTTTTTTCTCTCTTCCTGCTTCTAAATGGCCTCTCCTCCTCACCATTCTCTCTTGTGAGTTGGGCGTATCCAATCTCTGAGTCATTCTTTCCAATCTTTCTCTGATTCTTCGCTTTGTCTTGCCCATCAGACTTCATTCCAACATGGCTGCTTCGTTCTACAACTTAACCTTACCTTCTTTTTTAGGGATTAAAGGTGTTCACTAAGGGACTGTCTCTATTCCAGCCAGATCACACTGTAATCCAGGGCATGTCTGCATTCCAGTAGAATGTATTTTTGGAAATGATCCCTTGATAGGACAGCCATGTTGCTGGATTATATGCCTATGCTTTGCAGGAGTCAACCTGACAGCAAATGTCTGTTTCTCTTACTATCTGTCTTCCCTTCTGCAATGATCCCTTAGACTTAGGTATAGGAGTTATGTGGTAGATGCATCATGCAGGACTGAAGACTACCAGATCCTGATTGATTGTCTTCAGCATTTTTATGATTTATGGTTTTAGACAATGATTCTCAGTCAATAAACAACAATACTGTTATACATACTAACATAGAAGGTGAAAACTCAGGAGCCATAATTCTTAGAC
The DNA here is from genome assembly GCF_978045245.1 of Mus caroli. NCBI lineage: Eukaryota > Metazoa > Chordata > Mammalia > Rodentia > Muridae > Mus > Mus caroli. Next base: position 65,994,994 of record NW_028227265.1, read on the forward strand.
AAAGAGTTAAGTATTATTGAGAGCGCAAGAACCAGTATTCTGGAAAGAGCACAACAGCTAGTTATCCAGTTCTAGGTGCTTAGCCCCCAAATTATACACACACACATATACAGACACACACACACACACACACACACACACACACACACACACACACACACACCCACACACCCACACCCACACATTTCTTGCAAAGAGTTTCTGCTAAAAGTGAACTGTAGCCTTATTTAGAGTTAAACTTTTAGATTATGCCCTCTCTTTCTTGTAACACACTGAAACAACTACCTGAAAATTCCAGTATATTTTGTTTCTTTTTTTCTCTCTTGCTTCCCTGGTCTACTGCCATTTGGTGAGTACTATTTGGTGTTTTCATGAAGAATTGTTGACTCTCAGTTTCATCAGACAAAATATTGTAAGTTTAGAAGATCTCAACTTACATTATTTCATTGGCCTTCTTGGTCAACATGTGAAAAATGTCAAAACTATAGGGAAAAAGTAACTCTATTGTATAAGGATACATTGAGATTTCAGCTGAAAACAGTAACATGGCTAGATTAAATAAGTAGAATGTGTATATTTAATGTCAGATTGTAAGACCTGAAGAGCTTTATGTACAGGATTTCCCACTCACAGAAACATAGAGACAGAGATTGATTCAACAAGCAAGAGGTTTATTGATCCAGCACGATGGGGTTGTCCTGCAATTGGGGCATAGGTGACTGTACTGGCTAGTTTTGTGTCAACTTGACACAGCTGGAATTATCACAGAGAAAGGAGCTTCAGTTGAGGAAATGCCTCCACGAGATCCAACTGTAAGGCATTTTCTCAATTAGTGATCAAAGGGGAAAGGCCCCTTGTGGGTGGGACCATCTCTGGGCTGGTAGTCTTGGGTTCTATAAGAGAGCAGGCTGAGCAAGCCAGAGGAGCAAGCCAGTAAAGAACATCCTTCCATGGCCTCTGCATCAGCTCCAGCTTTCTTACCTGCTTGAGTTCCAGTCCTGACTTTCTTGGTGATAAACAGCAGTATGGAATTGTAAGCTGAATAAACCCTTTCCTCCCCAACTTGCTTCTTGGTTACAATGTTTGTGCAGGAATAGAAACCCTGACTAAGACAGTGAGCCTGAAAACACAAACCGCACACCTCTCTTACAACTTTTGAGGGCAGATTTTGGTAACGGCATGAGTTGGTTTAAGCCTATTGTTGGCCCATGCTGTCTCTCTCATTCCCCTCTTTAGAAATAATTACCCTCTCCATTCCAGAGAGGCAAGTGTTTCATGACCTTCCCTAAGCAGCTTTGATGGCCCCAGGTGAGGTGAGGTCTTAGTCACCAGAAGAGGGAACTGAAATATTCTTGGTCATTATCTGTACCTGCCTTATGGTCAGAGCTTTCTTGTAAAGCTTGTTTTTCTGGGTCATTCCAGGAAGGGAGTGTTTGTCACAACCTTCTAGTGGAAGATCCCCAGTGTGCTATTCTAGCAAGGTCTTTCAGCAGTTGTCTTATATTCTCTAAGGTCACACATTCCCACAAGATATAATCTAAGAATATATTTGTACAGATATGTATATATAGAATATCCATAATATATATTTATACAAATGAATGTTTTACACCAAGGTAAAGATTATTGTCCATTTCTCTGTTTGTTTTTATGGGAATGTTGAGATCGTTGACTCTACCACATAGGGTTTTACACTAATGTTTCTCTAGCAGGAATACTGAGAAGTAAACCAGCATTAAAATGATTTCTAAGTTTATTTTTACTTTTGGATGGTGATTTTTGCCTTTTTTGTGTTCTCTATTGTCTTGAAGCAGACTTTAAAGAGAGTTCTTTCATTTATAAATTACAATGTTTGGGGCAAATGTATAGATTTCTCCACATTTATAGGGCACTTCATGGCATATGGTAAAATTTCTCCTGGAACTAATACTCTCATATGAATAAAAAAAATCTCCCAACCACTTGCCAAAGAAGACTTTGATCTTGAATGTATAACTTATGTATAAATTTATAGACTTTTTCTGGGAAAATTCTTTGAGTATGCTGAGATAAGATGTTCTAGTTTGAGAGCAAATGTACATTACTGTCTCCTGGATAGCTATTTCACATCAATCCACACAGCTGAATTGAGAACTAGGACTACAGAGGCAATGGTTTTCTGTGTTGTCATGCTTTGTTACAAGTAAAGGACTCTCCATGAGGAGCAGTGCTATGTGAAAGATTTGAACTGGCTTTGAAGTTTATGTACAGTTTAAAGTAGAGAACAGGACAGAAGCAAATATTCTATTTTAAAGTACTGCAGACAACTCTGATTCTGTGTGGGTTAAGGACATGGAATCTAGATCAAAATAAATTTCAAGGCTTCTTTTACTATCCATCTTCAAATCCCCTGGGGACTATGACATTGCTTGAGGTAAATCCTTTAGATCAATAGAATAGAACCTTCTTATTTTGGTTGCTTAGCTAGAACATATTTTAGTGATTTTTTAAAAAACTAGTTCAAATTTTATACTGACGGGATTATTGCAGTATTAAATGACATGCAATTTTTATTTCTCAATCAAATTTGATATTTATATATAAAGAGTGTTTTTCTTTTTATGAAATCATCTGAAATCATAACAGAAATATGTCTAATACATGAATTAGGAAGCTTATGAAATGATTAAAGAAATTGAAGAATTTAATGAAAATAGATTAAGATTGGAATAAATAACACACACCATGTGATTAAACACTGAGCAGTAAGTAAATTACCATTTCACCTTATTTAATCCATATTTAATTGAAAATAGGTACATTGATAATCGTATTTTCAAATGACAATGATGTTGTAATGGTCCAGGTCACTGATACGTTGTGCTAAGAAGACAACTCTAAGATCTAAGTATTTTTCTAAGTCCCATTTAAAGATTTTAATTGCTGGAATTCCCTAGTGTGTTTTAACATCCAACAAAGTGAATACTCTATCATTAGTTTACTTTTAGAAGGTTCTTCTTATTACTACCCATAGAATATATGGACTGCTTTGTTCTGGAAATAAAACCTATGCTAATGTTAGCTCTTGCAATGAATGTAGTTATTCCTTCATTAGTGGCCACTTAACATCTTATGTTTCTGTAATGATCATAGAAAAACATGAACATCAAGTTTTATCTCAAAAATTTAGTCATTTGTTTGAGGAATTTTGAAATTATTTCAGAATTAAAGATTTACCTATTTAAGGTAAAAGCTAAAATACCCTAATCTTGTTTGCACTTTTGAAAAAAAAAAAGCAATCTCTGTTCAGGGAATTGTGTGTGTGTGTGTGTGTGTGTGTGTGTGTGTGTGTGTGTGTGTGTGTGTATGTGTGTGTGTGTGTGTGTGTGTGTGTGTGTATGTTTACTAAGATTAGTAATAAGTCATTGAGTCACTTAGTTGTAATAATATGCTTATGTGCTCTTACATAATGGCATCTTTAGATTTTCTCAATGAAATCATATAGCTATTATGCTTTAGAGAATAAATCTTTCAGAATTTTTCAGTTTCTTCCATGAAATTTTTTTGTATCTTTGTCTTGGTTTTCTGAAATTGAATTTTCCTCAAAAATTTATATTCCATGCATCTTACTAGCGTATATACCTGGATTTATGCAAAATTTTAATGATTACTTTAGTATCTATTTCTACACTGAATTTCATCTATTCCTGTAGTAGATTGCAGCAGTCATGGACTGATATTTCAAAATCATCAACTTGAGTTAGATGAACTTAGCATATTCTGATGAATTCCAATTTATTATTGAAAGTTTATGTAATAGTTTTATTTGATTCTGTTTCAGAGATAGTTACAAACTCTGTTTTCTTCCTTTCCCTGAGGCTGTGTCATATGCAGCTAGAGACACGAGCTGGGGGGGGGGGGGGTTCAGGGGGGTACTGGTTATTTCATATTGTTGTTCCACCAATAGGGTTGCAGATCCCTTTAGCTCCTTGGGTACTTTCTCTAGCTCTTCCATTGGGGGCCCTGTGATCCATCCAATAGCTGACTGTGAGCATCTACTTCTGTGTTTTTTAGGCCCAAGAATACCCTCACAAGAGACAGCTATATCAGGGTCCTTTCAGCAAAATCTTGCTAGTGTATGCAATGGTGTCTGAGTGCCTCCAAAAAGAAACTAGAGAGAGCACACACTAGCAGCTTGACAACACACCAAAAAGCTCTAGAACAAAAGGAAGCAAATTCACCCAAGAGGAGTAGACAGCAGGAAATAATCAAACTCAGGGGTGAAATCAACCAAGTGGAAACCAGAAGAACTATTCAAAGAATCAACCAAATGAGGAGCTGGTTCTTTGAGAAAATCAACAAGATAGATAAACCCTTAGCCAGACTCACTAGAGGACACAGGGAAAGCATCCTAATTAACAAAATCAGAAATGAAAAGGGAGACATAACAACAGATCCTGAAGAATCCAAAACACCATCAGATCCTTCTACAAAAGGCTGTACTTTGAGACTTTTATACATATAGGTACATCATTTCCCCATTCCCTATTACACCTCTACCTCCTCCCATACTGTCTCCAATGACCTCTCAAACTGACGACATCCCCTTCTTTATTATTGTCACACTGCCTCTACACAGACATACACACATACATAGAGTTTTGTATTTGTTTTTACAATCCTAGAGTCCTCACATTTGTTTTTATATAAATGGATGTAGAGAGCCATTTGGGGCTGCTTTCTTCTAGACACTTGGTGGGAATTTGACATTGGGCCAGGACAAAAGAAGTAAGCTCAAGGGGAACTGACTTTGGGTCAAGACTCAGGCAATAGGCCCAGATTAAGAGCATTTACATTTCAGTTAATGCAAAGCTCAGAACAGGACACAGTAGAGGCTTGGGTGGCATTCCTTTTGTCTTGGTCATCCTGACTAGTACAAGATCTAGAGACTGCCATATCCAGGGATCCATCCCATAATCAGCTTCCAAACGCTGACACCATTGCATACACTAGCAAGATTTTGCTGAAAGGACCCAGATATAGCTCTCTCTTGCCAAACAAACACGGAAGTGGATGCTCACTGTCAGCTATTGGATGGATCATAGGGCTCCCAATGGAGAAGCTAGAGAAAGTACCCAAGGAGCTAAAGGGATCTGAAACCCTATAGTTGGAACAACATGATGAACTAACCAGTACTCTGGAGCTCTTGTCTCTAGCTGCATATATATGGAAAGATGGCCTAGTCAGCCATCACTGGAAAGAGAGGCCCATTGGACTTGCAAACTTTATATGCCCCAATACAGGGGAATGCCAGGGCCAAAAGAATGGGAATGGGTGGGTAGGGAAGTGGGGGGGGGTATGGTGGACTTTTGGGATAGCATTGGAAATGTAATTGAGGAAAATACATAATAAAAAAAATAAATTAAAAAAAAGAAAGTTGTTTACAGGATTTTGTTTATTGGTTTGCTTGTTCCTTGACCCAGAACTGATTTTATCATTTTGCATGTACTTAAAATGGTATAAAAACAGACTAGAAAACAATAAACCCACTTCATCATCAGAACTGGCTGGGGTTATGTTATGGTGTTGTCTAACTCTCTTTTTTCTTTTTAGTCATTACTCCTTCACTAGAGAACTTGTTGACTGACAGAACTGGCTTGATCAAATCAATATTCTGACATTTCTTTGTGAGATATTTTTTTGGTCACCAAATGTTTGCCACAAATACTTGACAAGTTTTTTTTTTCCGAGTTTTTAATATTTACTTTTGAACTGTGGGAGAGGAAGATGTAAGAGCCAAAAGGACTAGAGATAGAGCTCTGGGGGTACTGGTTAGTTCATATTGTTGTTTCACTCTAGCTGCATATGTAGCAGAAGATGGCCTAGTTGGCCATCATTGGGAAGAGAGGCCCCTTGGTATTGCAAACTTTATATGCCTCAGTACAGAGGAATGCCAGGGCCAAGAAGTGGGAGTGAGTGGGTAAGGGAGCAGGGCAGAGGGAGGGTATAGGGAACTTTTGGGATAGCATTTGAAGTGTAAATAAAGAAAATATTTAATAAAAAAAAGAATAAAAAAATCAATCCAACGAAGCTCATACAAACTTGTAAGACCCGAAAAGCCTTATGTCGGGGATGTCCCACTCACAGAGATGCAGAGAAGGAGATTGATGCAAAAAGCAAAACGTTTATTAATCCAGCATGCTGGGGTCATCCTGAAATCAGGATAGAAGCGACCCCGAGTAGCTAAAGCACACACCTTTTATACATTTTTTGGGACAGTTTTCAGTCACAGTTTTAGAGCTGGGAGGTTAACCTTTAACAACATTAAGGGCAGACTTAAGGACTGGAGACATTGTGTGAGCTTTTCTATACAATCAGAGGACTATCTCTTAGCACACATTGCAGTGAGGCAAATTCTGGGAAAAGAACACATTTACTGAACTTTTTACAACCGTGGTCATTTTGAGCTACCACAAATCTTACAAATTCACAGATGCTGAAGCAAAATGCACAGGGTCTGCAAAGATCTGCACCAAGTCCTCTGTGTATATTTTACAGTTTTCAGTTTACTATTTTCAAGGGACTACTGGGCGTGGAATAAGCAGCTTCTTGGGCCTCCTCCTGGGCATTTTTTCTTCTGTTGATTTGTCTTGTCCAATTTCAGTGTGATAGAAACATTACATTTTATGTTCCTTTCTTCTCCTCCTCCTCCTTTTGGATGAAGGGGAACTTTGGAGGGATGATTTGTGTGATCTACTTGATATAGAAGCAAAGAGGAAGTGTAAGCCAGAGCAGATGTGCTGCTACAGAGTTGGGGATGAGATTGGAGGGATGGACTTGTAAGAAAGGAAGGGGTGGTAGAGAGACTACCTGCCTCCCTGGCTGGAGTTGAAGGTATCTCTTAGTATTGAGTAATCTGTATTCTTTTTACTCAGTTTCTTCTTTTCATTCTTTGTAAATATTAAAATCAAACTTCACTTATTCTTGAATTACACATTTAAATAGACACTTGGTTTCATTATTATGCTTGTATTGAGAAATAACTATATGTATGCTCTATAAGTCTTGAATATTCTCATTCTTATTTAAATCATTTTATTCCTTTTATTAAGAGTTATTTTAAAATATTCGTAATGAGTTCAGTTTTCTTTCATGGTACTTCCTTCAATAAGCTTTAAAAAGTAAAATATGTGTTTGTTTTTACATGTTTCCTAGTGTAATCTTTGTGTTTTTATCTTTGCCAATGTTAGATGGTTTTATATAACAGATTTGATAAAGCTATAAATCCATGGACTCTGTAAATTACATTACCTGCTTTCTGGTTAGTATATAGTCATTATTGATCATTTTAGACCTCTAATTTGATTTTTAAGATGTTATAAATTACCTATAAACATTATATCTTTATAAAAGAATTAAATATCTACAAATACTAATTTTAAGAGGCCACAAGTCTGGTATGAGGTAGTTAAGAATGAACTACTGTGAATTCATCATGTTTAGAAATTAATGTTCTTTTATGTCTAGCTACTTGATTGTTCTTGTTAATTGAATTAGTAATTTCTCTAAGGATTTATGTTGTCAAAAATCTATTTTGCAGTACTCATATCTGTTACAGTTAATGTTCCTTTTCGTGAGCTGATAAATTAACTCAAAATAAGAGTAAGAGATAAAATATTATGTAATTATATACAAGTATGCATGTGGCTATGTGTTTATATGGACCTTTATGTATGCGCTTTTGCATAAAAGGAAAGATTACTAACATTTCTTGAGGAAGTCATGAACATAACAATCTCTATATCTTAATGTTCATAAACATATACTTTATGCATGGATATTAAGGTAAAAGAGCCTCAACTCATTTCTTATCGTGTATCATGTCACCCAGGATTACAAGTTTTAAAAGGATAGGAAACCTTATTGGAATATTTTGAATACACATCTGCCTTCTGTCTAGGATAAGAATCATCCTTTGTAGCTCTTGCATCCTTTACCGGATTAAACAAGAAATATAACTGAAAAGCACAATTATTAATCGTTTTATAAAATGGAATTCTTACTGGTAGATGAAAGAAAATTTTACTCCCTTATGTATTTTCTTAAATCCAAATATAAGTGAATATCATAAAATTTAATTACCTTCCATTTCTTATGACTGTATCTTTTCAATAGAATTCCTTTGATCTTTAATATGTAACCACCAATGCTGTAATTCTCAGTATTGACTTCACATTGCCCTTTTTTGGAACTTAATTTTTTTTCTGACATATATATTCTTAAGATTGGGGGTTGGGATATTTTAAGAGAACTTTCTAAGCACTGTTATCTTTGATAATTATAATGTACTTGTAAGAATGGGACCAAATAGCCTTGTAGAGGTAAATGCTTTGATTCATGGCTCAGATTGCATAAACTTTAACCCCAGGCATATGTCTTAATACACTTTACACATTAGAGAATATATTTAATTTTGTTTGTAAATTTGACATCTTGCAAAAGGATAGAAATATATTGTAATATACTGAGTTTTATACATGAGAAATAAACGTTGAATTATGTTAATTATTGTGTTCAATATATGTTCATTTTTTGAAATACCTGTACTTTTTAGGATTCTTGGCCTTGTAAATATTTCTAATAAACTTTGTGAACTAATGTGAAGAGTTATTGACTTATGGGTATCTATTTGTAGCATATATATGAGTAGAGATTATTATTAAGCATACAATTTACAAATTTATATTTTTCAATTAAGACCATATTATATAGAATGGGCAATAATAGTCCATAGCTCAAAGTATCCAGTTAGTTTTATCTTATGTCAATATCTAATGAGGCTACAAAAGCAGAGAAATGTGATTTTATGTACAATTATTTCAGAGAATAAAATTATGTGAGTTTCTCAGGTTTAGGCATGATTGAGGGAATCTGATTCCCATCTCACAACACAAAGAGCAGGCTTAGAAATATTAGGGCTAGAATAATTACCTATCTACATTTAGACCACAATCAATAACCTGTAGATTTTATAGTCATATGCTTCCTCTAATTTAGCCTGTAGAAAGACTTTTCTGAAGTTATATTCTTAGAACTGATCAACATTAGCTTTTGTTTTTGTTTTTGTTTTTACTTTTAGCAGTGAGGTTTATATCTTATAATGTTTTCTTTTTTATTAGATATTTTATTTATTTACATTTCAAATGTTTTCCCCTAGTTTCCCCTCAGAGAAACCATGACCCCCTCCCACTTCCCCCTGCTCCCCATCCCACCCACTCCCATTCTCAGTCCTGGCATCCACTTCTGTATTTATCAGGCATTGACAAAGGCCCTCAGGAGCCAGTTATATCAGGCTCCTGTCATCAGGCTCTTGTTGGCATCTGTCATAGTGTCTGGGTTTGGTGGTCAACATTAGCTTTTTATCAAGTACCAGAAAATAACAGTAAGTTGTCTTCTCAATGAGATCAATGATTAATAGCAGTTATTAATGGGATCAAAGTTTTCATTATTTTATCCTGTCAGTACCTTCAACAATGCTTTCTGGCTTCATCTATGACATGATTCTTGAGATGTCAAGGCTCTTTATGTTCATTAATCACTTAGCATGGAACCTTGGAAGATAATACTGTTAAATATGTATAGTTAGTCAAAATTTATTCTACTCTATTAATTCATTTTACTGACTTTATAACAAAGTACTACATATAATAGTATATGATTAGGATAACTTACAGGATAATTTTTGTGCCTGAAAAAAAGGCATTCTCAAAGTCCAGTATCTGCAGAGGTCTGTATTGTCATATCATCAGACATTAGAAGGCAATAGCACAAGGGTACAAAGTAGACCCAAACTCACTCTAATACTTTCCACGAGATAATCATGCTATTATAGTGCCACAGTTTTACAGTGTTGGACATTTAAACAATAACGTCCTCTCTACTTCCTATGCTTGCTTAAAATACTAAAGATGCCATTTTTCCAGTAACAGTACATTTATAATTTTATCAAAAGCACACTATTTATTTTAAACCCCGGATCTTTTTTTTTTTTTAGAACATACCCAGTTGGTGAGAAAAGATGTGAATGTTTATAACTGACACTAAGTAGGAATTCTATGCAATTCCTTTCATGTGGATAGACTTACATGGCATACAACTTCATCTCTAAGAACATACAACACATAACCATTGAAATGAGAAGATTTTGTGTCAGCAATGATTAGCAAATACTGCATGCTAAATATTGATTAATTATATGTAATACTATATTTTTAAGAAGTTCAGTTTATGATGATTTGATTCTAAAAAAGACGTCAATCAAAATATGGGTCTCTTATGTCGTGGTTTTTGTTCTCCTCATATCATTAGAATCTATGCTTTTCAGCATGTAATGAATGGGAAGCATCATCCCATTAAATCAAATTTTTGTGACTAATTGGTATTTAAATAAAAAGTGATGCCTCTCTTTAAAAGATCAATTTGATTAGAAATGCTTACATTTCATGTTTCTATTATGTATACAAATATTTTTTATTGGATATTTTATTTATTTATATTTAAATGTTATCCTCTTTCCTGGTTTCCTCTCCACAAACCCCCATCCCATTTATTCTCCCTCTGCTTCTATGAGGGTGCTCCCTCACCCACCGACCCAATCCCACCTTAGCACTCTGCCATTCCTCTACACTGGAGCATCAAGTTTTTACAGGACCAAGGGCCTCTCCTCTCATTAATACCAGATAAGGCCATCCTCTGCTACATATGCAGCTGTAGTCATAGGTTTTTCCATGTGTACTCTTTGGTTGGTGGTTTAGACTTTGGGAGCTCTCATTGGTCTGGTTGGTTGATATAGTTGTTCTTCCTATGAGGTTGCAAACCCCTTCAACTCCTTCAGTCCTTTCTCTAACTTCGATATCAGGGATCCTACACTCAGTCCAATGGTTGACTTTGAGTATCTGTCTCTGTATTTGTCAGGCTGAGGCAGAGTCTCTCAGGAGACAGCTTATATAAGGCTCCTGTCAGCATGCACTTCTTGGCATCCGCAATAGTGTCTGGGTTTGGTGTCTATATATGGGATGTATCTCCTGGTGGGATAGTCTCTGAATATATACAAATCTTATGATGTAAATACAGAAACACTCTAATGAAAATTTCTATACAATATGACTATAATCAGAGATATTTCCTTTTTCTTTTCTTTTTCTTTTTTGTAATTTTAAAGAGATACTTTATTTTTCTTAATAATAGGTTTAATACTATAATTTTACATAAAGAATCAAAAGTTAAGGATACCATCTTCTTTTCATGGTGGGACATAATATAAAGCTAGGTGTGATACAATTTGAAGACTCAAACTGAATTGTTTCTTCTATTGTAGGCTTAGGTTTTGCTTTTTTAATTAATTATTTTGTTTATTACATCCCCTTCCCAGTTCTCCCTCCCAGAGTTCTTCACCCCATCCATCCTCCTTTTTGCCTCTAAGAATTTGGAGGTGCTTCCCCCTATCTCCAACATCCAGCATCCACTTTCCATGGGGCACTAAGTCTCTACAGGATTAGGCACATCCTCTCCCATTGAGGCCAGAAAAACAGTCCTCTGTTACATATGTGACAGGGACCTCAGACCAGCCTGCATATGTTCTTTGGTTGGTGGCTTAGTCTCTTGGAGCTCCCAGGGTTCTAGGTTAGCTGACAATATTGGGTCTTCCTATGAGGTTGTAATCCCCTTCAGCTCCTTCACTCCTTCCCCCAACTCTTCCATAGGGATCCCTGCCCTCCTTCCAGTGGTTGGCTGTAAGTATCTGCATCTGTCTCAGTCAGCTGATGGTAGTCTCCGAGAAGCTCTCAGAGGAAAGCTATGCTAGTCTGCTTCCTGGACAATGTAGCATCAGTAATAGTGTCAGTGTTTCATGCCTGCCCATGGAATGGATGCCAAGATGGGGTGGTTACTGTACAGCATTTTCCTCAGACTCTGCTCTATTTTTGTTCCTGCATTTCTTTTAGGCAGGAACAATTCTGGATCAAAAATAATTTTTTTAAATAGGACTCATTTTTAAAAAATGATTTATTTATTTATTTACTGTATGTAAGTACACTGTAGCTGTTTTCAGACACACAAGACGAGGTCATCCAATCTCATTACAGATGGTTGTAAACCACAGTGTGGTTGCTGGGAAATGAACTCAGGACCTCCAGAAGAGAAGTCAAAAAAGTCAAAAGTGCTCTTAACCACTGAGCCAACTGTAACTCTTCTTGGATCAAGAATTTTGAAGGTGTGTTGTTGACACCATCCCTTCAATGGGGGTTCTGTCTATTTACTAGAGGAGGTCTCTTAAGATTCCATCTCCCTACTGTTGTAGACTTCAGCTAAAGTTGCTCCCATTGAGTTCTGGGAGCCACTTATTATCTACATCTCTGGGACTTTCTAGAAGTGTCCTCCATCCCCCATTCCCCCACAGCCACAAATTTCCATTCATTCTGCTGGCTCTCTGGCATCTCTTCTTTCTCTCCCTTATACCTGATCCTGCCCCATTTTTCCCTCTGTTCCCCTCTCCCTCTCAGGCACCTCCCACCATCTTCTCCTGTGATTCTTAGGTTCCCCATTCTAAGTGGAATTGAAGCCCTCACTTGGGCCTTCCTTCTTGTTAAACTTCTTATGGTTTGTGGGTTGTATCATGGGTATTCTGTGCATGTTGGCTAATATACATTTATCAGTGAGTCCTTTTGAGACTGGGTTACCTCACTTACGATGATTATTTATAGCTCTATCCATTTTCTTGCAGATTCATGATGTCCTTGTTTTTAATTACTGAATAATATTAAATTATGTAAATGAATCATATTTTCTGTATCCATTCTTTTTTTTAATTAGATATCTTCTTCATTTACATTTCAAATGCTATCCTGGAAGTCCCCTATACCCTCCCCCCCACCCTGCTCCCCAACCTTCCCACTCCAGGTTCCTGGCTCTGGCATTCCCCTGTACTGAGGCATATGATCTTCCCAAGACCAAGGGCCTCTCCTCCCATTGATGGCCAACTAGGCCATCCTCTGCTACATATGCAATTAGAGACACAGCTCAGGGGAGTACTGGTTAGTTCATATCTTTGCTCCTCCTATAGGGTGGCAGACCCCATTAGCTCCTTGGGTACTTTCTCTAGCTCCTTCCTTAGGGGCCCTGTGTTTCATCCAATAGATGACTGAGAGCATCCACTTCTGTATTTGCCAGGCATTGGCATAGCCTCACAAAAGAAAGCTATGTCAGGGTCCTGTAAGCAAAATCTTGCTGGCATATACAATAGTGTCTGCCTCTGGTGACTGATAATGGGATGGATCCCCGGGTGGGGCAGTCTCTGGATGGTTCTTCTTTCTGTATCAATTCCAAACTTTGTCTCTGTAACTCCTTCCATGGATATTTTGTTTCCTCATTCTAAGGAGGGACGAAGTATCCACACTTTGGCCTTCCTTCTTCTTTATTTTCACGTGTTTTGCAAATTATATCTTGGATATTCTAAGTCTCTGGGCTAATATCTGCTTATCGGTGAGTGCATACCATGTGTGTTCTTTTTTGATTGGATTGCCTCGCTCAGGATGCTGTCTTCCATATGCAGCCATTTGCCTAAGAATTTCATGATTTTATTGTTTTTAATTGCTGAGTCATATATCATTGTGTAAATGTACCACATTTTCTGTATCAATTCCTCTGTTGAGGGACATCTGGGTTCTTTACAGCTTCTGGCTATTATAAATAAAGCTGATATGAACATAGTGAAGCATATATCCTTATTACAAATTGAAACATCTCTGGATATATGCCCAGGAGTGGTATTGCTGGACCTTCCAGTAGTACTATGTCCAGTTTACTGAGGAACCACCAGACTGATTTCCAGATCAAGAATTCACAAATGGGACATCATAAAATTGCAAAGCTTCTGTAAGGCAAAAGACACTGTCAACAAGACAAAAAAGGCCACCAACAGATTGTGAAAGGATCTTTACCAATCCTAGATCAGATAGGGGACTAATATCCAATATATATATATATATCCCACCAACAATGGAGGAGTGTTCCTCTTTCTCCACATCCTCCCCAGCATCTGCTGTCACCTGAATTTTTGATCTTAGTCATTCTGACTGGTGTGAGGTAGAATATCAGGGTTGTTTTGATTTGCATTTCCCTGATGATTAAGGATGTTGAACATTTTTTCAGGTGCTTCTCAGCCATTCGATATTCCTCAGTTGAGAATCCTTTGTTTAGATCTGTACCCCATTTTTTAATAGTGTTATTTGATTTTCTGGAGTCCACATTCTTGAGGTTTTATATATATATATATATATATATATATATATATATATATATATATATATATAAATATAGGATATTAGTCCCCTATCTGATCTCCTCTTGGATAATTTGCTTTCTTTTATGATAGAGAGTTAAGGTGTCATGTCAAGGTGCTGGTGTACGCTCTCTCTACTTTTTTTTTTTTTTTGAGACACTCCGAGCTATGACTTTCCCTCTTAGGAATGCTTTCATTGTGTTGTATAAGTTTGGGTATGTTATGGCTTCATTTTCATTAAACTCTAAAAAGTGTTTAATTTCTTTCTTTCTTTCTTTCTTTCTTTCCTTCTTTCTTTCTTTCTTTCTTTCTTTCTTTCTTTCTTTCTTTCTTTCTTTCTTTCTTTCTTTCTTTCTTTCTTGACTAACGTAACATTGAATAAAGTGTTCTTCAGCTTCCACATGAATGTTGGCTTTCTATTATTTATGTTGTTATTGAAGATCAGCCTTAGTCTGTGGTGACCTGATAGGACTCATGGGATAATTTCAATATTTTTGTATCTGTTGAGGCCTGTTTTGTGACCAATTATATGGTCGATTTTGGAGATGATGCCATGAGGTGCTGACAAGAAGGTCTATCATTTGGTTTAAGATAAACTGTTCTGTAGATATCTGGTAAATCTATCTCTTTCATAACTTCTATTAGTTTCAGTATGTCTCTGTTTAGTTTCTGTTCCCAGGATCTGTCCATTGATGAGAGTGGGATGTTGAAGTCTCCCACTATTATTATGTGAGTTGCAATGTGTGCTTTGAGCTTTACTATAGTTCCTTTAATGAATATGGATATCCTTGCATTTGGAGCCTAGATATTCATAATTGAGAGTTCATCTTGGAAGATTTTACCTTTGATGAATATGAAGTGTCCCTTGTCTTTTTTGATAACTTTGGGTTGATAGTCAATTTTATTAGATATTAGAATGGTTACTCCATTTTCTTTCTTCAGACCACTTGCTTGGAATATTATTTTCCAGCCTTTTACCCTGAGGTAGGGTGTGTCTTTTTCCCTGAGGTGGGTTTCCTATAAGCAGCAAAAAGTTGGGCCCTGTTTATGTAGTCAGTCTGTTAGTCAATGTCTTTTTATTTGGGAATTGAGTCCATTGATATTTATAGACGTTAAGGAAAAATAATTTTTGCTTCCTGTTATTTTTGTTGTTAGAGTTTGGATTCTGTTCTTGCATCTGTCTTCTTTTAGGCTTGTTAAAGGATTACTTTCTTGCTTTTTCTAGGGCATAGTTTCTGTCCTTGTGTTGGTGTTTTCCCATTATTATCCTCTGAAGGGCTAGGTTCGTGGCAAGCTCTTGTGTGAATTTGGTTTTGTCATGGAATACTTTGGTTTCTCTTTCTATGGTAATTGAGAGTTTAGCTGGGTATAGTAGCCTGGGCTGGAATTTGTGTTCTCTTTGGGTCTGCATAACATCTCTCCAGGATCTTCTGGCTTTCATAGTCTCTGGTGAGAAGTCTTGTGTAATTCTAATATGTCTGCTATTATATGTTACTTGACCTTTTTCCCTTACTGCTTTTAATATTCTATCTTTGTTTAGTGCATTTGTTGTTCTGATTATTATGTGTTGGGAGGAATTTCTTTTCTGGTCCAGTCTATTTGAAGTTCTGTAGGCTTCTTGTATCTTCATGGGCATCTCTTTCTTTAGGTTTGGGAAGTTTTCTTCTATAATTATGTTGAAGATATTTGCTGGCCTTTTAAGTTGAAAAATCTTCATTCTCATCTATACCTATTATTTTTAGGTTTGGTCTTCTCATTTTGTCCTGGATTTTCTGGATGTTTTGGATTAGGATCTTTTTTTGCATTTTGCATGTTCTTTCATTGTTGTATCCATGTTCTTTATGGAATCTTCTGTGCCTGAGATTCTCTCTTCTATCTCTTGTATTCTGTTGTTAATGCTCGAATCTATGGCTGCTTATTTCTTTCCTAGGGTTTCTATCCTCACAGTTGTCTCTCTTTGAGTTTTCTTCATTGTTTCTACTTCCAATTTTAGATCTTGGATGGTTTTGTTCAATTCCATCACCTGTTTGCTTGTTTTTTTCCTGTAAATCTTTAAGGGATTTTTATGCATCCTCTTCTACCTCTTTAGCAGTGTTCTCCTGTATTTCTTTAAGTCAGTTATTAATGCCCTTCTTAAAATATTCTACCAGCATCATGAGATATGATTTAAGATTGTGATGGTTTGTATATCACTGGACCAGGGAGTGGCACCATCTGAAGGTGTGGCCTTGTTGGAATAGGTGTGGCCTGGTTGGAATGGGTGTGTCACTGTGGGTGTGTATATAAGATCCTCACCCTAGTTGCCTGGAAGTCAGTCTTCCACTAGCAGCATTTGGATGAAGACATAGAACTCTCAGCTCCTCCTGCACCATGCCTGCCTGGATACTGCCATGCTCTCACCTTGATGATAATGGACTGAACCTCTGAACCTGTAAGCCAGCCCCAATTAAATGTTGCTTTTTATAAGACTTGCCTTGGTCCTGGTGTCTGTTCACAGCAGTAAAACCCTAACTAAGACAAAGATCCAAATCTTGCTTTTTGGATGTGTTGAGGTATCCAGGACGCGCAGTGGTGGGCATTTTGGGTTCTGATGATGCCCAGTGCTATTGGTTTCAGTTAGTAAGATTCTTTTGTTTGTATTTTGCTATCTGGTAATCTCTGGTGTTAGATGTTGTAGCTGTCTTTGGCTGGAGCTTGTTGTTTCAGTGATTATTTAGCCTCTGTCAGCACTCCTGGGAGACCAACTCTCTCCTGCTTCAAAGTGTTCAGAAAACTCTCTCCAGGCAAGCTCTCCTCTTGCAGAGAAGGCACCAGGAAGTCTGGAGCTCAGATCCACCTCCTGATTCCTGGGGTCAGAGCCTTCCATGGAGGCCGACTTTCCTCTGGCCGGGAAGGTACCCAGGGGTCTGGATCTCAGCTCTACCTCCTAGCTGAGGATGAAGGCCTGAAGGGACCCTGTCCAAGAAGCTCTGTTGCTTCTGCTGCCCACATTCTCTCCTGTGTAGACTGGTCTCAGTGATCCCAAATTCTGGGTGTGCTATGGCCTGCCTTTGTCCTTTGACCCTGTTGCTGCTAACAGAAGACCCTCTGGATTTTTTGGAACTGATGTTGCGTTCCACTCACCAGTGTTCTCAAGGTCCCTGGTGGGCTAGGGTGCCTATAACATGAAGAGTCCTCTGAGGACCTTGAGGCCCTCTGCTGAGTTCACACCTAAGATCTCTGTATCCATTCTTTAATTGAGGGACATTTGGGTTGGTTCCAGGTTCTGTCTATTAGGAATATGGCTGCTATGAACATGGTGGAGCACATGTCCTTTTAATATGATGGAGTATCTTTTGGGTATATGCTCAGGAGAGGTACAGCTAGATCTTTATGTAGAATAATTTTCAATTTTCTGAGGAACTGCCAATTTGACTTCCAGAGTGGTTGTACCAGGTTGTAATCCCAACATCAATTGAGAAATATTCCTCTTCCTTTGCATTCTCACCAGCATGCACTCTCACATGAGTTTTTGGTCTTAGCCATTCTGATTGGTGTAAGGTGAAATCTCAGGGTCATTTTGATTTCCATTTCCCTGATGACTAATGATGTTGAACACTTCTTTAAGTACTTCTTGGCCATTCTAGATTCCTTTTTTGAGAATTTTTTTTTTAAAACCTGTATTCCATTTTTAATTGGGTTATTTGATTTTCTGGAGTCTAACTAATTGAGTTCTTTACATATTTTCAATATTAGCCTTCTATCAGATGACGGGCTAGTGAAGATCTTTTCCCACTTCTTAGGTTGCCCGTTTGTCCTATTGACTGTGTCCTTTGCCTTACAGAAACTTTTCAGTTTCATAGGGTCCTATTTATCAACTTTTTATCTTAGAGCCTGAGCCATTGGTGTTCTGTTCAGAAAATTATCCCCTCTGCCAATGTGTTTGAGACTATTTCCCATTTTCTCTTCTATAAGATTCAGTTTATCTGGTTTTATGTCAAGGTCTTTGATTGACTTGGACTTGAGCTTTGTGAAAGTTGATAAATATGGACCAATTTGCATTATTCTATATGCACCACCAGTCAGACCAGCAACATTTGTTGAGGATGCTTGCTTTTTTCCACTGTATGTTATTGGCTTCTTTGTCAATATCAAGTGTCCTTAGGTGTGTGGGTCTCTTTTGGGGTCTTCATTTCTATTCCACTGATTGACCTGTCTGTCTCTGTACCAACCCCATGTGGATTTTATTGCTATTTCTCTGAGGTAAGAGGTGGTGATTTTCCCCATGAATTCTTTTATTGTTGAAAAATTGTTTTGGAAGCCTGGAATTTTGTTTGTCTGTTTTTCAGTATTAAATTGAGATTTGTTCTTTCCATGTCTGTGAAGAATTGTATTGGAAATTTGATGGGGATTGGGTTGAATTTATAGATTGCTTTTGGTAGGACGACCACTTTTACTACTAGTCCTTGAACATGGGAGATCTTTCCATTTTCTAAGGTCTTCTTCAATTTTTTTCAGAGACTTGATGTTCTTATCATACAGATCTTTCATTTGCTTCGTTAGAGTTACACTAAAATATTTTATATTATTTGTGACTAATATGAAGGGAGTTGTTTCCATAATTTCATTCTCTGCTTGTATAAAGGAAGGCTACTGATTTGTTTGAGTTAATTTTATATCTAGTCACTTTGCTGAATTCATTTATCACTGTAGGAGTTCTCTGGTGGAACTCTGTGTATCCTTTATGTATACTACCATATCATATCCAAATAGTGATACGTTGACTTTTTCCTTCCTATCTGTACCTGCTTGATCTCCTTTCTTGTCTAACTGCTCTAGCTAAAACTTCGAATACTGTATTGAATAGATAGATAGTGGGCAGCCTTGTCTTGTCCCTAATTTTAATGGGATTACTTCAAAATTTTCTCTATTTAATTTGATGTTGGCTATTAGTTTGCTATATATTTCTTTTATTATGTTTAGGAATGTATAATGAATTCTTGATCTCTACAAGATACTTAACATGAATTGTGTTGTATTTTTGTCAACACAATGATCATGTGACTTTTCTCTTTGTTAATATAGTTTACTATGTTGGTCAATTTTCATATATACAATGAACCCTGAATCCCTGAGAATGGTGGTTTTGATGTGTTCTTGGGTTCATTTTGCAAGAATTTTATTGATTTTTTTGTATCAATGTTCATAAGCAAAATGTGTCTGTATTTCTATTTCCTTGTTGGGTTTTTGAGTAGTTTAGGTTTAAAATCAACTCTGGCTTTATAGAATGAGTTAGGTAATATTCCTTTTGTTTCTATTGTATGGAATAGTTTGAGGAGTTAGCTCTTCTTTGTAGGTCTGGTAGAATTCTTCACTAAAACCATCTGGTTCTGGGTTTATTTTCATTGGGAGGTTTTTAATGAATGCTTCTATTTCCTCAAAGGGTTTTGGAATAGTTTACATATTTTACTTGATCTTGTTTTATCTTTGGAATGTAGTTTCTGTCTAGAAATCATCCGTTTCATCTAGATTTACAATATTCTTATGTATAAGCCTTTGTAGTAAACTCTAATGATTTTCTTGAATTTCCTCAGTTTCCGTTGTTATGTTCTTTTTGCTTCTGATTTGGTTCATTTGTATTCTGTCACTATGCTATGGTGTAGTTAGTTTGGCTAATGGTTTGTCTATCTTTTTGATTTTCTCAAAGAACCAGTTCTTGGTTTTGTTATTTCTTTGTATCATTCTCTTTGCTTCTAATTGGTTGATTTTAGCCCTTAGTTTGGTTATTTTCTGCATTCTACTCCTATTGGGTGTGTTTGTTTCTTTTTGTTCTAGAGCTTTCAGGTGTACTATTAAATTGCTAGTATACAATCTTTCCAATTTCTTTATGAAGACACTTAAGGCTATGAATTTTTGTCTCAACACTGCCTTCATTGTGTCCCATAAGTTTGGGTATGCTGTGCCTTCATTTTCATTGAATTCTAGAAAGTATTTTCTTCCTTTTTTCTTCCTGGACCAATTTGTCATTGAATAGAGAATTGTTCAATTTCCATGAACGTATGGGCTTTCTGTTGTTTTGTTGTTACTGAAGGCCAGCATTAGTCGGTGATGATCTGATAGAATGCATGAGATTATTTCAATTTTCTTGTATCTGCTAAGGCTTGTTTTGTGCCTGATTATTTAATGAGATGCTGAAAAGAAGGTATATATTTTTTTGAATTGAAATGTTCTATAGTTATCTGTTAAATGACTTTGGTTCATAACTTCTGTTTATTTCACTCTGTCTCAGTTTATTTTCTGTTTTAATGACCTGTCCATTGTTCAGAGTGGGATTTTGAAGTCTTTTACTGCTATCATATGAGGTTCCATGTGTATTTTGTGCTTGTGTCTCTAGGGCTTACTGTTGTAGGAGAACTGGGTTCTGATGGTACCAAACAGCATTAGCTCTGTTCCTTATATTCCTGGGCTTGCCTTTTGTCATTTTATTATCTCTGGAGTTAACTGGGATGGGTGTTTTTGACTGGAGAAGGCCTCCTTAAGGCAGGTAAAATGTTTTTCAATAGGTACACTTGGAGCTATAGATGAGGAGACTGAAGGGGCACAGCCAGAGCAGGACAGATCCCAAGTCTGTTTTGCTCTGTGAGGGTACTAGATAGTGTGGCTGTTGGGAAGGTATCTCACCTGTGTCACTGGTTAGGGCAGATCTCTTGGGAGATAGTCAGGCTTTGGGGTGGCAGGAGCAGAAAATGTAATCTGCTATGGGTGCAGGTAGATGTGCAGACTGGAAGGTTAATGTGCATCATTATCGGAGTCCAGTGAAGCATTGCGAGGTGAACCAATGCAAAAATGTCTTCTCACTCTCTGTGGGGTTATATTTATACTCTTTCTTAACATTACACACCCTCTCAAGTGTCTGCTACAGCAAAACATCACATACCCTTTCTCAAAACAGCTTCCAGAAAAACACTATGTGGCTTTTCTCAGAACAATATCCTCTCACCTATCAGCTTCAGCAAAACATCCTCTCATGTGTCTGTTTCAGCAAAACAACCTATCATAGGACAGCTTCCAGAAAGAAAAAAAAAATCACATGATGCAGTTGAGTCTCTAAAGAAACAAGAAATTTTCACTTTTTTCTTTTTCCTTCATTGTCACTCCAATGCATGTTTTTTTTTTGTTTGTTTGTTTTCCTTCATCCAACTATGGAATGCTTTTACCCCCAGCTTATCGAAGCTTTCTTCTGCACAGAATTACATTTCATACAAGATTATTATGATGTACAGCAAAGCACTCAAAATAATAGTTGCACAAGAAAAAGTTTTTTTTTTAACTAAATGAATGTTCCTGAGTTATCCAATTCATGAAAAATTTTACTTGTTAGCAAAAGAGATATTATAAGTTTGAAATTTATTGGAATCAGTCTATATCTTTATGTTTACTTATAACCATATATACTAATGGATTTCTAATACATGAATAAATATATTTTAGCACAATGAAGAAATATGCAAATTTGTTTTCATACCAATTATGTGATAGAAGAATAAGAAAAATTCATTTTCAAAAGTATTTTACTAATGTATGAGTATGTTCTGGTAGACATTTTCCTAAGGCACACATAACAAATTGAATCTATTACACCATATCATTGGCTTTCATATTTTCTAGAAAACATAGCCACATTTTAGCCACTGGTGCTGTTGTAAGAGTTGTGTCATTATTTTTATAGTATATGGAGATTTTAAGTCTCAACATTTATATGTAAAAGATCTTCCCTTTCCAGTGATTTTAAAATGTTATCATGTCCATGGGGTAAATCAACACTGTTTCATGCCAGATAAAATGTTTTGTTTATAATATCTGAGGTTCTTCTATTAAAATCATTTTAATTTCAAATGTTTAATTAATTTAATTTTAATTAAATAAATACTTTATACAAATAAGAACTTTAAAGTTTTATTGTCTGTGTTTGGTCTGAGTACTACCTCTTTGAATTTTGGATGTTCTTAGAGGAAAAAGGTACATTATGGAGAATCATTTTATGTTAGGCATTGTTTAAATTTCAGAGTCTTTTTGACTTCTGTGTTATTTTTATGTCAGCATGACTGCAATTTCATCTACTCAATGATAAATGGTCATGTGGTTGCATGAAATACAATTGCAGAATTCATACCCTAATTTCATTTAAACATTCAAGAATGTTTGCTTGATCTTTCAATGTGATTTTCAATTATATCAGAAAAATTGGCCTTATCTATAAATGAATTTTTTAATCCTGTAACCAAATTTCAAAATTGTCCTTAGACAGTTCGGTGTTTGGTCACTGTTTGAAGACACAAAAACAAAAGACAAACAAACCTGAAAAAAAAAAAAAAAGAAAAGAAAACTTCTCCCACTAAAAAAATACCAACCACCAAAACAAGTAAGTTTGTAAAATTCTACATTCTGCTATCACAGCACATCTGCTTTGGCTGATTGACTGGACATCTCTATTGCTAACATAACTGTGCAAATTAAAATACAAATATTTATTCCTTGAAATAATCTATAGGTTGACTCATTTAGGTCATCATTAATGATCAATCAATGATTGGGGTATGTTATGAAGTAACATATAATAGAGATAACAGACAATAAAAAACTAGTCTGTTAATTTGTATGGCAACACAAAGACTCAGGGCAGTCAAAGAAATCCTCAACAAATAAACAAACAATAAAATCTGCTGGTTGTATCACAGTAATAGTCATGGATTATGTTATATGCAGAGCTTCTGAAGTATAAATAACATGGTTCTTTCATCAAAACAGACACATTTATCAATAGAATAGATTTGAAGGCATATGTAAGTCCATACACTTACAGTTATATGATTTTTATGAAGATTCCAAAAATAGACACTGGAGCAAAGACAGCACCGTCAGCAAATGAGTCTTGTCATGCTGAATAGCTATATTTAGAATAACATTAAATATTTATTGCTTATCTTGCATGAAACTCAACTCCAAATGATTCAATGACCTCAGCATAAAACTTGATACCCCATGTTATTAACAAAGAGCATATTCTTGATCTTTTAGGAACAGGACCCTGGATGTAACTAGGGTATTTGTACCAGCAATTGAAATATGTGACTTGATAAAATTAAGAACTTTGGTTCAGGAAAGAATATCATCCTCTGTGTGATAATATAGCTTAGAGAACAGGAAAACTAGTTATTGTTATATACAGACAGAGGGTTATCTGGATTATACAAGTAGCTGAAAATATAAACATGAAAAAAACACATAAACTGCTATATAATGGAGTGTAGACATAATTCCCAAAATATGTATTACAAAAAATGGCAAAATATTTTACAATATTCAACATCCTTAACCGTGAGAGAAATGAATATTAAAATCTTTATGAGAGTTTACTTAAGTCCATTCAGCATGACCATTATAGTGGTTAAAGAGATGGGTCAGCAATTAAGAGCATTTATTAAGCACTTAAGCAGTTAAGAATTCTAGCAAAGGACCTGGGTTCACTTTCACATACATGGTAGGTCACAACTCTTGGTAACTCCAGGTACAGGGCATCTGAACCTTCTTTTGACTTCTGTGGGCACCTGTCATGCACATACTACACATACATAAATGTAGGCAAAGCAGTCATACAGGTAAAAGAAAAAATAGCTAAAATTAAGTAAATAATAGAATTGATAAATGCTGAACGTGGAGAAAGAGAATATCTGTTCACTCTTGGAGAGAATGGGAATGTGTGCGGACACTCTAAAAATTAGCATGGAGGTTTCTAAAAAAACTGTAAACAGTATTGAATATTATTGATCTTCTAGCACAAGAAGGGTTTTATGAACAGCAATAGATCCTTAACGACTCAGCTATACCATTCCTGGGGATATATTCAAAGTACTTAATATTCTACTACAAAGATGGTTGTTCATTTGTGGTCATCTCTGCTCTCTTCACAATTGACAGGAAATGAAAACAGATTAGATATTCATCAATTGTGAATGCATTTTGAAAATGTGGTACAAATACACAATAGGATATTACTCAGCTCCAAAGAATAATAAAAGTATGAAATTCTCAGAAATATTGCCAGAACAGGGGAAAAAAATCATTTCAAATGAGGTGACGCAGCTTCATAAAGAAAAAGAAATGCTGCATGTTCTTTCTCATATTTGATGCTAGTTTTGGAATAATTAGATTTTTAAATTGGAGTATATGTAGAAGCCAGTGAATCAGTAAGGAGTGGTCCATAGGGATTCCAACATAAGGAGAAATGGAATATAGATATGAAAGGGGAAATGGAAATAACAGGTTTGGAAGGTTAAATGGGCCAGGAGTTGGGAGGTCAGAGAGGATAAAATAGTTTGTTGAGAGAAAATTAACACTAAAAACCTTTTAAAATGTCCTAATGGAAATCTACCAGTATCAACGTTTCCTAAAATACATACATATATTTTTATAAAAGGAGTTTAGTTGGTGTTAACCTATGACTCCTCTCACAGACACCTTAGGCTCTGCATCAAGTGTTGTTAGTTGGCTGGTTCCCACAGAGCCTCTTGCAGTACTGCAGACTGTTTCCTTTACTTTTGGTTACTCTCCAAACGTGATGGTAAGACTCTGTGGCTGAAAACACCTCATACCTGACTTCAACAACATGGATAAAGCAAGCTGAAATCAAGCATGTGGCTGGTAACTATTCTCAGTGCTGAAAAATATTATCCATGCTGCTGGAAGGGAAGAGTAAACTATGAGTTTTGATTAAAACCGTGAATTCTACTAGCTACAGTCATGAGTGCTCTGATGGAACGTCACCACTGGTGTGATAGGGATGTAATGTTATGGAAGTGTCCAAATGTTTTATGAATGCATGTAAAGCCTATTCCAAAGGAGCGAGCCCATGCTTCATTCTGTTAACTAGAGAGCAAAGCCTGTTGAGGAGTGGGTGATAGGCCTTTGGACAGAGTCTTCTCCTCAGAGTCTGCTAAATCAAAATTGTAATAAACTCCCCTCTCAGTGCTTATATTTTCACTTGGAGATTGGTAAATCTCAGCCTCCATCAGAGGAGCTTCTTTTTGTTCTCCGTGGTGATTCATAGAGACCACGTGCTGGAAAGAAGAGACTTTGGGAGATGTTGTTTCATTTTTTTTCCCACCATATTTTTATTTATAACTTGGAAATTTTACACAATGTTCTCTGATTACATTCACTTCCCAGTAATCTCAGGCCTAACCCCTCCTCCTGTCTTGTGCCATCCTTAAGTAAAAGAAGAAAAAAGAAGAAACAATGCACCAAGTTCAATTTGTATTGCCAGCGCACTCACTGGAGCATATTCAAAACTCCCAATGGCCAGACTCTTAAAGAGTCTGATTTTTCTCACTCCCTCAACCCCCACTAGAAGGTATCAATTGTGAAGAACTACACTTCAGCATCCCTATTACAATTTTTCAGTACCCTATTCAATGACTTCCTGTCTAGAATAATTTGCGGGGCATACTGGGTAGGGAGGTCCAAGTTGACACAGGAGGCCATGCAAATGGGATATTTAAAACACACTGCTTACTCAAGGCATGGAGGTCATCAGGGAAATAGAGACTGGATTAATTGTATGAGAGAGAGATCATAAATGCCTGCAGCGACAGGATTGTACCTTTGTGCAAGTGAACCACAAAGGTTGTGACTGAAAACTGTGCATAAAATTGACCCATCCAAAACATGAAGAGTCTCACAATGTCCCTCCTGTTGCAAAAGAACTATTTGCAATTTATGACTGTTGGAAATGGAGAGTCAACTTTCCAGAGAAATGTGACCCTTGAGAGATTACACATACTGGAACTGATTGTCACTAATGCACATAAAGCCAATACTTAAGAGGTTTCAATGGTTTTGTTTGTTTTATCTTTGTTTGCTTGTTTGTTTGTTTCGTTTAACTGAGCACATGAAGGAGTAAGTGAGAGGTTAAAGAAAAAGGAATAAGATTTGTATTTAATCCATATTATTTGCATGTGTGAAATTATCAAACAATCAAAAGAAAATTTCACAGAGACAAAAGAAATTTTAACTTTGGGTTTCTCCAGGTCACATTCAGTCTTAGTAATTAAATAAAATCACTCGCATGATTTTGAAGAGAAGTTTAGATTTAGAAGATTTATAATTAAAGCTCCTTCTTTATTCCAATTAAAATCATATTTAAAATGACAATGGAAAAGGGAATATTGGGAACTGACTGAGAGGGACCAGGGGCATGCTCTCAGATGTCTCTTTCTGGTGGACTGCCAGCAACCCTATGTGATATGACATTTACCAATGTATTAAGAGTAGCTCATGTAAGTCTTAGTTTCTGGGGTTTTACTGAAGGAAGGTCAGGCCTTTAGCCTACAAGACCCACATGACTGACTTCAATGATTCAGACTTTTTACTTTCTCTTCTAGCATCAGAAGAGATTGATCATAAGTTTCATTTATCATGTTACATTACAGTGGCGTAATTCTCAGACTCAGATATAGAAAACCACTATGTCAGACCAAATGTTGCAAAGGCTCAGAGGTTATGTCTTACAAACCAACTGGAGGCCAGTCCTGAAAAAAAATCCCTGTTGGAGATCTGTGGTGTTTGAGAGTCTTAATATGGCTAATTCAACCCTTTGTTGCCCACTTGCTTCATAATCACTTCATTATTTTTTTTTTCCTTCCTGTAATCAGGAGCCATATTTATTTCATTACTTTATATAAAATTCTTATCTTTTCTCCTCTAATCATATTAATATAAAATAGGAGGCTGATATTTTAAACACATGCCCTGAGTATTTTCAAAAGTAGGAACATGGAAGCTAGCTGACTTTAGTACATATTTAATATACATGTTGCTTATGTAAAACACTGCATATTTAATTTTAGTGATTATAGCCGCAGTAGTTTTAAAAAAAAATCAACCCATTTTGTCCCTTTTGACTTTGTTACAGCTACAGTCATCTGTAATGAAAGCATTCCTCTGCGGCATTTCCCTATAGATCATGTAAAAGTAGTCATATTATTTATAAATATAATTTTATAAAGAATCTTATAAAGAATCACATCCATATTTTAATTACTTAGGTTCCATCCTACACGATTGCTTTATTCAGTTCTGGATACTGAATACCTTGGACTTCTCTTGAAATGCTATATGGTGTTCAGGTCTGTCTTAGTGGTCATGTTTGATTATCTCCAATGTCTAACTGCACATTAGCATCCTGGTCTTGTATAGGCAGCTGTTTTGATCCTGAATCTGCATAGCCCCAGGAGATGGTTGGTTCAGGTTTGTGGCTTTCACTCTGCCACACATTCTTTTTCACTAAACCTTACATGGAAGCCAACAATAAGAGACAGCATTTAACTAAAGCTATCTTGGATATAAGTAGAAAATTAATTTGAACTTTTGAATGTTCCATACTAAATATAGTTTCCTTATGTTCTGGAGCAAGTCTGTTTATGACTCGCAGGGATTATCTGATTTCTTACTTCCAAGATTCCAGAGGTTAGCTTATCCATCTCAATTCCTCTTAATCATTAAACTAGCCATTCTCCCTAGTGCTGTGATCAAAGTAAACTTAGTCAAAAATGCATGTAGCAGAGCTGCAGAGCCTGCCAACATGAAGACAACTTAGATATCATTATGGAGAGCAATTTGGCAGCTCACTGTCTCACAGTGAACTCAAAAGTTTTTTTGTTTTATGGCTTGAGCTAAAACCCTTTCATTTTAAAATTTCAAAATTGCAGTTAGCATTTTTACATGCAGGATAATGGAGTAGTTATAACAGTGCCAGTATCCAAATGATTTTGATTTTTTTTCTAACTTGAAATAAAGCAGGTTATGTTTCTCTCTGAGGACTCTCAAAGATTGCAAGTAGCTTATACATCTGCCAACTGAAGCACTGTTCTTTGAGGGTTCTAGAAAAAATGTTTTAAAATGTTTTTGCTGTTACAATTAGATCAATTTAAAGTAAACGGTCTGTTGCCTTTATAGTGAAATACCTCCTCTATCACAATGGAAATTAGCCAACTAGAATGAATTTTTAAATAATTTACATCCTCAATAACCTGTTATTTTCAGTAACTGTGATGTTTGCTTCTTTCTCCATGCTTTATCTTTTAAGCAAAAATTGATTTAGAATGGTTTGTCTATGATATCTCACCTTTCTGACAAACACACAAGAAAGATTGATTTACTTGATATTTGCTTCAGTTAAACCTGAGTGGTTAAAAATTTAGATTTCTTTTTTATCATTTATCAAAAAAATGGGCACTTTGCAGAATTTGTGTAATTTATTTGCATCAATGACTCAAAATGATTTGCCCATGTGCAATCAAAGAACTCATTGTATTTTATCCTGCACTGAGAATCAGACTTCTTTTGACCTGGACTGCCCCAAAAATGTCTTTTATAAATAGGATATATTATAAATATATATTATATGTATATAGATAATATGTAATATATTATAATGGGATATTATAATATTAGAATAGGATTATGTATTATATATAACAGGATTACATATATATATATAAAAGAGCTCTACCTCAAGATTAGAAAGTGATAAAAGAAAGAACATGAATTCTTTTGAAAAAATTTTTTGCTTAATCTTTTATTGTTTATACTCCAGATTTTAATCTCCTCCTGGTATACCCTTTGACTGTACCACATCCCATACAGCCACCCCCACCTGAACATACCTCTAAGTTTCCTGGTGCCTCAAGTCTCTTGAGGGTTAGGTGCATCTTGTCTGACTGAATCCAGACCCAGTAGTCCTCTGCTGTCATGTGTTGGGGGCCTCACATCAGCTGGTGTATGCTGCCTAGTTGGTAATCCAGTGTCTGAGAGATCTCAGGGGTCCAGATGAATTGAAACTGCTGGTCCTCCTACAGGTTTGCCCTCCTCCTCAGAAACTTCCAGCTTTCCCCTAATTCAACCACAGGGGTCAGGTCTGTCCATTGGTTGGGTGTAAATATCTACATCTGACTCTTTCAGCTGCTTGTTAGGTCTTTTGGAGGGCAGTCATGATAGGTCCCTTTTTGTGAGTACTACATAGCCTTGTTAATACTGTCAGGCCTTGGGGCCTCCCTTGATCTGGATCCCACTTTGGGTCTGTCGCTGAACCTTCTTTTCCTCAAGCTCCTGTCCATTTCCATCCCTGTAATTCTTTCAGACAGACACAGTTATGGGTGAGAGTTTTGACTGTGGGATTGCAACTGCCTCCCTCACTGAATGCCCTGTCTTCCTGATGTAGGTGGGCTCTATAAGTTCCCTCTCCCTACTGTTGAGCATTTCATCTAAGGTCCCTCCCTTTAAGTCCTGAGAGTTTTTTACCTCCCAGTTCTCTGGTGCATTTTGGAAGGTCCCTCCAAACTCCTGCCTGCCAAGGTTGCCTGTTTCCATTCTTTCTGCTTTCCCTCAGGGCTTCAGTCCTTTTCCCTCACTCAATACCAGATCATGTTCCCCTCTCTCCCACTCACCCCCTGTACGCTTTCCATTCTAGGTCCTTCTTTTCCTCCCCACTTGTGGTTGCTTTCTTCTCCCTCCTAAATGGGACTGAGGAGTCCTCACTTGGGCCCTTCAACTTGTTGACCTTTGTGGGTTCTGTAGACTGTATCTTGGGTATTCTGTACTTCTTTTGGCTAATATCGACGTATTAGTGAGTGCATACCATGCATGTTCTTTTGGGTCTGTGTTACCTCACTCAGTATGATATTTTCTAGTTCTATCCATTTGCCTGCAAAACTCAAGATGTACTTATTTTTAATAGCTGAGTAATGTTCCATTATGTAAATGAATAAACCGAGAATTCACAACAGAGAGTATCAAATGACTGAGAAGCACCTAAAGAAATGTTCACAGTCCTTAGTGGTCAGAGAAATGAAAATCAAAACGACTCTGAGATTCCACCTTACACCAATTAGAATGGCTAAGATCAAAACCTTAGGTGACAACACTTGTTAGTCAGGATGTGGAGAAAGAGGAACACTCCTCTATTGCTGGTAGGATTGCAAACTGGTATAACTACTCTGGAAATCAATCTGGAGATTCATCAGAAAATTGAAAACAGACCCAGCAATACCACTCTTGGGAATATACCCAAAAGATACCCCTAATGCCACAGGGGCACATGTTCCACTATGTTCACAGAAGCCTTGTTTGTAATAGCCAGAAGCTGGAAACACCTCAGATGTCCCATGACCAAAGAATGGATAAAGAACATGAATCTCTTTAATTTCTAATTTTTATAAAGTTTTTGAGTGTTTAGGAGTATGTAACTTTTTTCTTATAAAATTGAAGAATAGGTCATCTCTTAGAATGATCTTTAGAAAATATTGACTTCATTTTGTCATCTCAAGAATACATATTAAAGAAAAAAAGTATAATTGTGATACAAATATTTTTCTTATTTTGAGAAAACTTGTCATATGATATAAAGATACCATTTCTGATTTTTTTTGTCTCTTTATTACATATATTCTAATGAGAATTTTTAGGTCTTTAATGTTTGACATCTATTCCACTTTATCTATTTATGTGACATCAATGATTATTTCTAACATTACTCATTCATTTAATTCATTAAGATATTTTTTCTTGTGGCTGCATAAGCATTACAGTTCCACAGACTACACTTTTATTTTCAACATCATTGTGTCATTCCTTACAAGCAATTAAAATGCATATGCTAAGAAATTTCTCTAGAGAACTGGAAGCTGCCAGTGTGAAGAACAATTACAGTTGCTGCCTCGTGGACATTAATTCTTAGAATTATTGCAGCATGTGTCGTTTTGATCTGTTTCAGTGTCATGCTGTGAACACACTGGTCAGCTTCCAGCAATATTTGGTGGGATTTAAATTAATAAGCCACTGATGAGTTGATATTTAAAAACAGATGGGACTCACTTCCAGCATGATAGAAATTCATTACCAGAAGTCAAAATAAACAGAGAAGAATGTTATATTTTATATTTTAAACAATATCAAAATTTGGGCTTAAATCTCAACTTTAAAATATCTTGAAAAAAAGTTGTTGATTTTTTAATAAGCTGATAATTCAATGATAGAGCACTTCAAAATTTAGAAAAGGAAACTGTTCATATCTTTTAGACAATCCTTCTTATTGTTCTGGTTGAGGTCTTTTTCTAATAGGCCTTTAGTTGGTCCTAGATTACAAATGAAATCATTGACTTAGGATGAGCAGAATTGAAGGATGCAACAGGTATACCAATGTGTTTTATGAGTGCAGTAGTTCCTCTTTTGAAAATTTTACTTATTGGTTTTTAAGTTCTAATTCATTTTATATTATTGTTGGACACCTAACTACCCTGTTTTCACAATATAGTAGTATTGGGATATCCTTCCCTCATACTGTGTGAAGTGTGTCCCTGTATTTTCAGCTGTTAATTGCTGTGCTGGCAGAAAGCTAATTGCTGCTAGGATTTGTTATTGTCATTTCTATGGTCCATTTCCAGTTTTCTTTATGTAAATGCTTGTCCTTCCTCACCTGCTCAAAAGATGATTTTCTGAGGTTATCATAATGAAAAGTGAGCTGCTGTAGTGAAGTTAAGCAACTCTCAATGCCAAAAAAAAACAAAAACAAAAACAAACAAAAAAAAAACCCTAAGAAATGAATTGGCTGTTGTCTTAATGCTGTTTGGTTTAGACTGGAATGTGGCTTTTTGTAAAATAAAGGACCGAAGGCTAGAGCTGTGGCAGGAAGTACAGGATTGGAACATCCAGACAGGCAGGAAGCAAGCAAAGAGTCAGAGAGAAAGACTCTGAGGAAGGAGAGAAACTCAGAAGGAGGGAGACAGGACATAGATAGCTAGAAGCAGGATCTGGAAGCAGGCAGTGAGAGCCCCATAAAGAGATGAGATCACAGAGAATTCAGCATACGTTTATGTATTAGCTGAGAGACTGCCTCAGAAAATGGACAAATCCTTTAAACTAAATAGATGCTTCAATTTCATAATTAAACCTCCAGTGGAAACTGTGAAAGCCCTCAGTATAGTAGAATGATTTAAATTTATAATTTAGCACATGACTGATAAATATTTTAGCAATTAATGTACAATACTTCTATTTCCTAATTACATGATGTCTAGATGCACTTCATAAATACATTTTATTCTATGAGAACCAAAACTGAAAGTAATTTATGTAAAAGTTAACAACTTTTTTATATAAACAAAATAAAATTACTCCTAAGTTCATAATTCCAATTATTAAAATTTAAAATAATTTTAAAATTTTAAATTATTAAAGCAGAAAACCTTTTCAAACTATGTAGCTACATAATCTTTTTCTTAAAAAATGGCTTTTAAAAAACTATGTAACTTTAAAAAATCTCTACATTAATGTTAATATTGAAAATCAAATCTGGTGTTTTTTTTTTTTTTTTTTTTTTTTGTCTTTGTGTCGTGGTCTCACTATGTAGGCTAGTCTAGCCTTGATCTCACAGAGATCTGCTTTTCTCTGTTTCCCAAGTCCTGAAATTAAAAGCATTCACCTCCACAACTATCCATAATTCTAAGTCTTCATTAACAGTTCAAAATATCTTGTTTTGCCTCCCAGTCTGCACCTCTACCTGGGGTAGATATGTGTGCCCATTCCCCTTCTATACCCTACAACCTGCCTGTCTTGCAGGAAGTCTGCTGTAACCAGGCACTCAGGTCAGAAACTACATCTCTTCATGTTAAAAGTCTTGGAGAATGAAGGGATTCATTGCACATACCTAAACATAATAAAAACAATATACAGCAAACCAAAAGCCAACATCAAATTAAACTGAGGGAAACTAAAATCAATATTCCTATAGCCAGGGACAAGACAAGGCTGCCTACTCTTTCAATTCAATTCTATTCAATATAGTATTTGAAATTCTAGCTAGAGAAAGTAGACAACAAAAGGAAATCAAGGGGATAGAAATCAGACAGGAAGAAATCATGGCATCACTAATTTTGTAAGATATGGTAGTATACATAAGCTACTCCCAATATTCTACCAGAGAATACTTACAGCTGATAAACAACTTCAGCAAAGTAGCTGGATATAAAATTAACTCAAACAAATCAGTAGCCTTCCTTTATATAAATGAAAAATATACTGAGAAAAAAATTAGGGAAACAAATTCCTTTATAATAGCCTCAAATAATATGAAATGCCTTGGTGTAAATCTAACAAAGTAATCTATATGACAAGACCTTTAAGTCCCTGAAGAAAAAAATCGAAGTCCTCAGAAGATGGAAAGATCTCCCATACTCATGGATCGGTAGGATTAAATAGTGGAAATGACCATCTTACCAATGTAACCCCCATCACTCCCATCAAAGTTTCAACACAACTTGTCACATGGAAAGAACAGTTCTCAACTTAATATTGAAAAACAACAACAACAACCCAGGGCATCTAAAACCATTCTCAACAATAAAAGAACTTCTTGGGGAATCACCATTCCTGATCTCAGGCTGTAGCACAAAGTAATAGGCATAAAAACCTCATGGTATTGGTATGGAGACAGAAAGATAAATCAATGGAACAGAATTGAAGACCCAGACATAAGCACTGATACCTATGAATAACAGATCTTTGTCAAAGTAGCCAAAAACCATACAGTAGAAAAAAGAAAGCATCATTAACAGATGCTGTTGGTCTATCTGGCAGTCTGCTTGGTAGAAGAATGCAAATTGATCCTTATCTATCACCTTATAGAAAGCTCAAGTCCAGATGGATCAAGGACTTCAACGTAAAATCACATATACTGAATCTCACAGAATAGAAAGTGGGGATTATCTTTGAAAGCATTCACATAGGGGAAATTTTCCTGAACAACAATGGGTCAGGTGCTAAGGTCAAAATTGACAAATAGGACCTCATGAAACTTGAAAGCTTCTGTAAGGCAAAGGACATTGTCAGTAGGACAAAACATCAACCTACAGATTGCCTACATTATCCCTACATATGGCAGAGGGATAATACCCAAAATATATAAATAACTCAAGAAGTTAGACTCCAACCAACCAAATAACCCAATTAAAAATGGGGTACAGAGCTAAACAGGACCTTCTCAACAGAGGAATATCGAATGGCAAAGATGCACTTACAGAAACATTCAAAGGCCTTAGTAACCAGGGAAATGCAAATAAAATGACCCTGGGATTCTACTTATACTAATCAGAATAGCTAAGAGTAAAAACCCAGGTGACAGCTCGCGTTGGTGAGGATGTGGAGGAAGAGGAACACTCCACCATTGCTGATGGAATTGTAAATTGGTACAGCCAGCCTGGAAATCAATCTAGCAGTTCTGACAAAAATTGGAAATAAATCTACCTAAAGATCCAGATGTACTGCTCCTAGGCATATACCCAAAAGATGCTCCACTATAGCACAAGAACACATTCTCCACTATATTATTTTAATTGCCAGAAGCTAGAAACAACCCAGATGTCCTTCAACTGAAGAATGGAAACAGTAAACATTGTTCATTTACATAGTAGCATACTATTCAGCTATTAAAAACAAAGACAACTTGAATTTTGCAGGCAAATATATGGAACTAGAAAATATCATCATGAGTGAGGTAATCCAGACCCAAAAGGACATGCATGATATGTATTCACTAATAAGTATTAGTCAAAAAGTACAGAATGCACATGATAAAACATACAGACCTTAAGAGGTTGATCTAGAAGAAAGGCCCCAATGAGAATGATTCAGTCCCACTTAGAAGGGTTAACAAAATAATCATGGAAGGCAGAGGGAGTGAGGTACCTGAGTAGGAGAGGGGAGGGGGAACAAAAAGGGAGTCAGTATCAACTATGGGGGAGGAGAGAAGCCCAGAGAGTTAAAGAGAATAAATAGAAATATACAGTGTGGGTGGGAAGCAGAGGGAACCTCTACATAGTATCAGATAACGGGAATATGAGAGGCTCCCAGGACCCGTGGAATGACTTTAGCCAAAATGTCCAAGTGTTGGTAGATGGAATCTGAAGGGACCGCCACCAGTAGATAGACAGGATCCCAGTGGAAGGATAGGGTCACCAACTTACCTTCAAAAATTTTGACTCAGACTTCTTCCTGACTAAAAGAAATAGAAAAACAAAAGTGGAGCAGAGACTGAAAGGACAGGACATTCAGTGATTGGTAGAACTTGGTATCTATCCTATGGGCAGGCACCAAACCCTGACAGTATTACTGATGCCATGTTATACTTGCAAACAGGAGCTTAACATGGCTGTCATCCGAGAAATTCTACCAGCAGCTGAGACAGATGAAGATAGTTACAGACAACCATTGATTGGATTGAGGTCGGGGACCCCTATGGAAGAGTTAGGTGAAGGATTGAAGGAGCTGATGGAAGATTGAGGGTATCAACTAACTCAGACCCCTGGGAACTCCCAGAGACTAAGCTACTAACCAAAGAGCATACATGTGCTGGTTTGTGGCCCCCAGCACATACGTGTCAGAGGCTTGCCTTGTCTGGACTCAGCGGGGGCAGAATGGACTAATCCTGTAGAGACTTGATGCTCCAGGAGAGGGGGATATGGGAGGGGGTAAGAAGGGTGGTAGGGGTGAGGGTTGAGTAGTACCCTCTCAGAGGCAAAGAGGATAGGGTAAAGATCTCTTGGAGGAGGGATTGGGAAAGGAGCAACATTTGGAATGCAAATATATAAAACAATTAAAATTTAAAAATAAGCATAAAAATCTTGTTTTAAAAATATTTTATCAGCTAAAATTCATGAAACAAGTCTTGACCTAACTTTTCACATGTTTTTGTCTACAAATTGTCTGATTTTCAAGTGTTAAATTAATTTTCTTTCTTGAATTGTAAACTATTTGCTCTTTCCATATGTTATATTTTTAGGTTCCTGGATTTTATATTTGAGACAATACTGGTTACTGGTGAACACTTTCTTTCTTTCTTTCTTTCTTTCTTTCTTTCTTTCTTTCTTTCTTTCTTTCTTTCTTTCTCTCTCTCTCTCTCTCTCTCTCTCTCTCTCTCTCTCTCTCTCTCTCTCTCTTGGTGCAGCAGAATTTATTGCTGGTATTCAAGAGAGTAGGGAGGGCTTCCTAGGCCCCCACCACAGTTTTCCACAGGGGCCATCCACAGGCATCTGAGTGGCAGTAATGGCATGAACAATGAACAATGATCATGAGCCCTTTCACGATGCCAAGGTTGTCATGGATGACCTTGGCCAGGGGGGCTAAGCAATTGGTGGTACAGGATGCATTGCTGACAATCTAGAGTGAGTTGTCATATTTTGCATGGCTCACACCCATCACAAACTTGGGGGCATTGGCAGAAGCGGCAGAGATGATGACCTATTTGGCCCCACCCTTCGAGTGGGCTCTGGCATTCTCCATGGTGGTGAAGACACTAGTAGACTTTTTGACATACTCAGCACCAGAATCACCCCATTTCATGTTAGCGGGGTCTGGCTCCTGGAACATGGTGATGGGTTTCCCATTAATGGCAAGCTTCCCATTCTCAGCCTTGACTGTGCTGTTGAATTTGCCATGGGTGGAGTCATACTGGAACACAGACCAGTAGTTGAGGTCAATGAAGAGGTTGTTGATGGCAACAATCTATACTTTGTCAAGTGGAAAGCAAATGGCAGTCCTGGTTATCAGGCACCTAATATGGCCAAATCTGTTCACAATGACCTTCACCATTTTGTCTATGGGACAAGGCTAGAACTGCACAAGAAGATGCAGCTATCTCTGGAACAGGGAAGAGCAGAGATGAACATTTCTTTCTTTGAAAGGAATAATTCTCTATACTTTAAAAATATTACGATAAAACTTATACGGATACACATTTTAATATACTTTTAACTTAGATTTTATATATAATTTATGCATATCCAGAATGGACAAATGTTCTCATTAGCTTTTATTGTCAATTTGATACAGCGTAGAGTAGCCTG
Organism: Mus caroli; assembly: GCF_978045245.1. Taxonomy (NCBI): domain Eukaryota; kingdom Metazoa; phylum Chordata; class Mammalia; order Rodentia; family Muridae; genus Mus; species Mus caroli. Next base: position 66,032,242 of record NW_028227265.1, read on the forward strand.
TGAAGCATAATTTGAGAAACCAACTCAGATTGGTCTGTGGCCATATCTCTGACAGATTGTCTTGATTAATGAATGATATTGAAGTAATTTTTTAATTTGGTTTCTATTGCTTTGGTAAAACACGATGGCTAATAGAAACTTGGAGGGGGGGGCAAGATAACTAGCTTCAATGACCCATATCTGGTCTTTGAGAGAACACTAGTCAGAATCTCAGGTAAGGCAAGGACCTGGAGTGCTGACTCCAAGAAACTGAATATTGCTTGTTGTCTTTTCCCCCAGGGCTTGCTAACATTGTTTCCTTACACAGGCCAGGACCATCATACCCAAGGAATACTCCCTACAATGTGCTTGCTTCATGTACATAATTACTAAGGACCTCAGAGTCAAGAGTATTCTGCTATCTGGGTCAAATGGTGATAAAGGTTAGTGTATTCACCTCAAGAGGTTTTAGTCCTGTTTTGACTTTGAGAAGATTAAATGGAGCATGGTGTCATCAAACTTCTGTAAAGCAAAGTAAACATTAATAGGACATTTCTACCAACAATTAACCCCTTAATGTCCTGACTTTTATGAAAAGAACCTAATTATTAAATTTACTAATACTTATCTTTCAGTTTTGTGAATATTAATTTTGTGTTACTTGTTAACATGAATGATGTATTACACAGGCTTAATACATTTTTTGATGTTAATTGTTGGGCCCCAGAAGCCCCTGGAATCTTGTCCCTGAGCCATTATCTAACACTCTTTTGCTTCTTCCACGATCTTGCTTCTGTTCTGTAATTGACTCCTGACATTTTACAATGAGAACACTCCTTTCTGGACCTTTCACAATGAGGACATTCCTTTCCAAGCCTTTTTACAATGGGGACATTCCCTTGATGTCAATGTGTTACCTAGCACCCCCGGTTTGGCCTGTGTACCTGAGCAAATACCTTTTGCGGTTTTCATCTTTAAAAGCCCTCCATTTCCCAAGAATAAATGAGGCTTGAACAGGATTTTTGTCTTGACTCCTTCCTATGAGTCTTCTGATCCCAAAATTTGTCGTTGTAGCTCCCTTCCTCCAAGAACCCTGTTGTTTAAGTCCTGCAGATTGGGGTAGATAATATTCATCTCATCTCAGGAAAAAATTAAATTACTTTGAAATAGCAATGATATGAATAAGTGGAAATATATGAGTCGAGAAATTCTGAGCACAGCCATCATCAAAATGAAAATTCACTGGAGTCATTTTTGGAATGTATGCTGTAGAATTAACAAGAGTTATATATACCTGTATATGCTTATTGAAATAAGAGAATTATATGATCTTATTATATCTTTTTAAATTTTTCTTGTTTGTTTTATAAACAGGGTCTTCTATGTTGCCTTGAACTCCTGGGTTCAAGCAGTAATCCTTTCTCCTCTTCCTGAGTAACCTTTGCACACCACTGAGGCTGGCTCTTTCCTTACTCCTCTGTGTTGTTCCTAGAATCTTCTTTATTTGACTCAAATGAAGAAGTAACGGTTGGCAGTGTCTGGGAATTAAACCCAAACCCTAGTTAGCTGTCCTCAGAATATATGAATGCTGCAAGTCTGTTGGTTAGCTGTCCTGTAGTGTGTCCAAGGCTAGTGGTGTCTAAATAGTTCTTCCATAACCAATTATTCAGAGGTATTTCTCTTGGGCAAACTGATTTTACTGGAGAGAAACTATAGTTTTGTGAGAAGAGACTCAATCTTGCTTCCAAATTTATCTGATGCTAACTGGAGGTTTTAAGATAACAACTTGTCAGTTTACTATGTAGCATCTTTTCTTTTTACTTTCAGCCCAACTGCCACAACTGGCCATAGGGCAGTCAGCTGTGGACATTAGACTCGTGGTGATTCAAAGTTTTCCAGAAGTGGATGGAACTTTGTCTTTACCACAATGAAGGAAAGAATTACCAGCTGCATGGAGTGGAAGGAGATCTGCATTGAAGGTCTATTGGTTCCACTTGTTTCTTCTTAGACAAACTAGCTACTGATGGATTCTGAGTCCAGAGCAGCCTGCATAGTATGCATGTTTCTATGAGTTTTGTGTATTGCTGGTTCATAACTCACTCTCTGTATGCTGTGCCCATTCCAGCTGTTTTCTGCTTCCAATATATTGTATCTCTTCTTTCCTGTCCTGTTCTCCTTGGATTTGCTGGTTAATACTTTGTCATCTTATGTTACTGTGTGTTGGAAAGAAAGATTAACTACAAACACATGTCTAAGATATCACACACTTCAAATATGACCTTTATTATGTTGCATCAAGTGATATTTTTAGCTTCTAAATATTGTGTATTTTGAAGCTAGCATTTTGTCACCCATGATATATTGTCAAATTATAGCTTAACTTCTGTGCTTGAAAAGTATATTATATTCAGCTATTAATTTGGAGGCAATAATAGTATTTATATAGAATGCTATAGGTTAGCTGTTTCTTAGACTACTGGCAAAATAACATCATATTCTTGAAATTAAAATGGAAACAATTTCAGAGAATATTTATTCTTCTCAAATGTGTTTTCAGAGGCAAATGGAAAATTATGTTTGGCAACTAAAAGTAAATCATAGAAAGTAATTATTGACAATAAATGAAGAATAAATCTGTATAAAATGTTAAACAGTGTAGTAATGTGAAAAGATTTAACAGAAAATAACAGATTTCTAAATGTGAAAAAGAGTTAAGTGATTTTTGTATCCATATTATCGAAGGCTAAAAGTAAAGATGTGCTACCAAACACTTTAGCATAAAGAACCACGACTGATCATTGTGAACAAAGTATCAAATACATATGGCAGTAAGAATACTAGAAATATGTTTTTTTCTCCTTAAGTTAAAATGCGTGTTTATAGTGCATGTATGTGCAAGGGTGCACATTTGTGTGTACATGTGTGAGGGGATTTATGTTGATGTCAGGTATCTTTCTGAGTCATTCCCCACGTTATATTTTAGCAAGGTTTTCTCACTGAAGCTGGAGCTCATCAGCTGGCTATGCTGACTAGATAATAAGATTCTTCAGACCTGTCCAGCCCTGAAGTTTCAGAGTCATAGCTGTGCCTAACATTTTATCAGCGTTCTATGGACAACCAAATCAGGTCCTCGTGTTTATGTGGTAAGTACTTTGTCTAGTGAACCACCTTTCTTAGGGAATTTTTTAAGTTTCTTTTACAATATTATTGTCTTTTTAGGATTCTGTCCTAGTAAGCAAAATAACTAAACTGAAGGATGCTTTTATTATGTCATTTAAAAAGGCAAAGTTCCAAATGTAAATATTTTCTAAGATTTTTAATAACTTGTACACGGAGTGTGTTTTTATGCCTGGCAAATTTCTACACTTTCAACTACAGAACAGACTCTGATTAAATCTGACTTTTAAGTTATTCATAATTTTAAATATTTTATTACTTATTAAAATACATGATTTTATTACTTCTCTTACTAATTTTATTGAATATCATTACTTACTGCCGACTTTTCCCATTCGAATATTGAGAGGAAAAATGAGCTTCATGCAGTTGATAAATTCTTAGTATAAAAAATAAATTCTTAGTATAAAAAATAGCTGGCCAACTTCACATAATAAATATATAATCAGTGCATTAGTAGTTCCATTAAGGAAAGTTTACCATGTAAAGAAACATTATTGCAAATGTATTTGTTACAAATACTGCTAGGTTAGTCTCATGTCTGATGATTCTTAAAGTATTTTTGTTTCATAAGTTAAGTTCATATGTATATATTACTTACAGTTGTTAAAAGCTCTTCTTTAAATCATGAATCATAAATATTACAAATATTACTTCATATAAAGTTCAGTCATTTTATGATAATAAGTTGTCAAAGAATGTTAATTTTTATAAATTTGGTAAAATGTTATCTTTTGTAGTTATTAGTTAGCATTTTGGTTGATATCTAGAAAGAGGTCTAAGATTGAAAGTACTTGGATAGCTCTTTTGGTTTTTTTAATAGTTTAGACAATCTATTATTTTTAAATATAAAATCATGTTTAAAATTCATTAGGGTGTCAGGTAACTCACAGTTGCCCCCATTACGTAGATGATGTTGGCTTTGAACACTGGTCCTTTTGTTTCCTCTTCCCAAGTCTTGTGATTATACAAGCCTGGGTCAATTTTATTTAAGTCCAAAGATACATTTTTACGTGAGTCACTCATGTTTGATTATTTCTGTTAATCTAGACATGAAAATTGCACCAAGACACTTTTATAGATTCCTGAACTTTCCCTCCTTTCCGCTGCATATCTTTTTAAAAAAAACTTTTCTATTTCTTACAGTATGAAAAGAAAGCTATAAAAGTTAGTAATGCAGTTACATTCAAGAACAGTCACAAACATAGGCAAGACCTGGGGTAATTCAACAATTGTATATAAATATTTATACAGAGGTTTTACTCACATGTTCTGCATAAAAGTACAGATAACTGAGACACCTCACATACACAGGGAATCAAGGTCCGTTTTTCCCCGAGAGCTGAGGGAAAGGCCATGCACATCTCACATGTTCATTTTCATGTGGCTAGTAGAACTCTGAGTGTACTGAACATGAATTAGCATGTTTGAAATTGTAAGTCTCACTGTATTTTCCAAAGTTCCTAACATTATTGCCCTACTGCATTAAAACAAAGATTTTTGATAGTTGAGAAAGGAACAATAAAGTAGTAAAAGGTCATGCTCAGGCCAGATATAATGAATGAAATTAAAATATATGATCCTGCCATTCATATAAAATAAAATCAACCATGAAAATTCACAACAAGCCCAAGGCTATTCTGCAGTCATGATAGAAAAAACCTAGACTTGAAATTGGATTTCTGAGGAGATCATGCAGAGATTACCACTCCAGGCAAAAGATGAGTTATGAAATACTTGTATTTATAGAAATTATTTAAAATGGCTGAAATGCAGGCGCATTTGAGAATATATTTAGTTGTTTCAGATACTGATTGGTTATTAGCATTCTGCCTGAATATGTATGCTTTTGTACAACAATTCTCTTTCCTTTTCTAGTGTTAGGAATGTGGTATTGTTCCCACATGAATATTTTTTTCTATAGGCTTAATGAATGCATTTGTCTGTTGACAGGTGCACATAAGAATTGTTAGTGTTTGTGATTGTTTCTTTTCCAGAAATGTAAATTCAACGTTTTTCAAGCATTTAATGCTAACCTTCTGAGTCTACTATGCAATATAAATTCAATCCCTTTGTAAAGGAATACAATATAAAATTTTATTATACAGCATTGTTTTATATCTGTCTCTTCTGCTTTAGACTCAGCAACTGGGCTGTGTTTTTTATTATATATATATGGAGGGTAGGACTTGCTTCATAAAAACATCAAAATTCTTATTTCACACTCCAGTGAATCCATTTTTTTTTTGTTTGGAAAATGTTTATAGTATGCATTTGTGTGTGTCCCAGTACTTTTAATATCATAAAATGTATACATAAAGAGCAGTGATCAAAATACAAAACACTTCTGACTCTCAGGGAGCTTACATTTCATGAAAGCTAGAGAAAGCAAAGTCAAGAAATAGTTGATATAAATATTAGATTCTGATAGTGCTGTGTAAAAATAAACACAGTAAGGAGATGTTTGCTGTCTGAAGTGAGGAATATACATTATGAATGAACAGATGCAACTTCTGACATTTTCTTGAAAATAATTTTGAATACAGTGTAGCGAAAGGCAATAAATACAGATGTAATAACATGAATCATTAGTTGTTCATTTTTATGCCTAGGTAATATGTTCATGGAGCTCATAATGCTATTGTCTTTGCTTTTGTAAATCTTTGAGACAATACATATCAAGTTATATAAAATCAGTGTTCACACTTTTTCTGAGGGAAAAAAATCTAAAACATTAAGTCAAAAACTGAATGAAAGAAATGGAAGATTTTTCACTGAGGAATGCAAATTACATCAGTGGGAATGGTGGCATGTTGGCTGACCCTGCTATTAAGGTCTCAATCTTTCATGTCTGGATTGCTCCTGACCTCAGAACAAAACGGAGAACTCCTTTTCTCAGGAGGGCTTTCTCTTCTCTGACAGACCTTATCTGGAGAGCATGATACCCACGTACTCTACTCCTGGAATGTCCACAGCTAAATTAAAGGTGCAACGTTCTCTCTTCTGATAAATTTCTGCCCAGGCAAGCACCTATCTGGAATTCTTCATGTAAATGAAGCATTCCCACTTGTTTTTTTTTTTAATTTGTGTTTTTCCACAGACAATAATGCACTCTTACCCTGAGTACCCCTACTAACTCCCCAGGGTTCATATAGTCTTTGTTTACTCTGAATAAAGAGAACAAGCAGTCTCACTGAGCACCATCTAAGATAGCTGGTTCACTGAATACCTTCTAAAAGAGCTGTAACAATGAAATCCTTGGAGAAGATCACCCCATGCCCTTGTCCCTGACACTCACAGCTGCACCAAGATCTTGGCGACCCCTTAGATCAAGGTTCTGCTTCATTCTTTCCTACCCAGTATGCAGCAGGTTCCTGGGGGAGGAAGCAGAATGCAGGGCTAGTAGTAGTCCTCAGTAGTAGTAGTAGTAGTAGTAGTAGTAGTAGTAGTAGTAGTAGTAATTGATGTTGTTAGAGTGAGATAAGAAAATGTCAGACAGGCGTCATGAGGGCAAACACGGCGATAGATTATGAATACCACAGCAAACTGAATTGCAAGCCATTGCAGAATTTTAGCAAGCACTAGTGCCACATGGCTAGTGTTTTAAAGACCACACTCTTATGACTGCATTGTGTAGATTACTTTAGAGTTAATAAGGAAGGCAGTAGAAAAGTAGCCTAACTATATCTGTGAAGGGTGATGGTGGTGATGGGGATGAGTGGGAATAAAGGCCCTGCTCTCCATATCAGCATGTCAGCTTCCAGTGAGAAAAATGGGTTGACTAGTCATTAATAGCTTGTGGCTAAAGAATCAAATAACTTACAGAGAAAATAGGGTGGTTTCTGGCAATTCCCATGCTGCTTTCATTCACTTAATTTTTGTAATTTATTTTTTTACTTATTCACTTTACATCTAGCCTACCTCCCACTTATTAGCCTCCCACAATACTTCCCCCACTTCCTTCTTCTCTGAGTGGGTGGGGGCAACCTTGGTTATCATCACCCCGTCCTGGAACATTGAGAGTCTCTGTGAGGCTAGGAGCATCCTGTCTCACTGAGGCCAGACAAGGCAGCCCAACTAGAAGAACATATCTCATAGACAGGCAATAACTTTTGAGGTAGCCCTCCCTCTAGTTGTTCAAGGCCCACAGGAAGATCAAACCGCACATCTCCTACATATGTACAGTGAGTCCTAGGTCCAGCCCTTGTATGTTTTTTGGCTGGTGGTTCAGTTTCTGAGAGTCCCAAGGGTACAGGTTAGTTGATTCTATTGGTCTTCTTGTGGGGTTCCTGTTCATTTCAGGGCCTGCAATCCTTTGTCTTATTCTTCCATGAGTCCCCAAGTTCCACCCACTGTTTAACTGTGGGTGACTGTATCTGTTTCAGTCAGTAGCTATGTAGACCCTCTCAGAGTACAGCTATGCTAGACTCCTGTCTGCAAGCCTCGCAGACTATCATTAATAGTGTCAGGGAGTAGTGCTTGCCAATGAGATGGATCTCAAGTTTGGTCAGTTATTGGTTGGCCATTCCCTCAGTCTCTACTCTATCCACAATCCTTGCATTTCTTGTGGAAAGGACAAATTTTGGGTCAAAAGTTTTGTGGGTGGATTTCTGTCCCTATAGCTCCATTGGTGTTTCTGCCTGGCTACAAGAGATGGCCTCTTTAGGTTCCATATTTCCAAGGCTGTGTGTCATAGCTAAGGGCACCCCCATTGAATCTTGGGACCTTCCTAATCCCAGGTCTCTGTTTCTTCCTGGAGATGCCCCACACCCCAGTATAAGCATGAGTCTTTGATAGCTGGACTGAAAATAAGCTGGCAGTGTTCTTTGTAAGTGTTCTGATGAGTCAGAACCTTCTGAAACTAATGACAGTGTTAGACATGAAACTGTGATAGCCCAAAGATAGTAAATCCAAAGACAAACAGCCACAAACAAAACAAAACAAAACAAACAAACAAAAAACCAGTGGGGTTATTGATTCCTTTCTTGTCCAAAGTAGTGAAACCAGAGTGATAGGACAGCTATCAATGTGCTGAGTTACTATTCTTAGATAAATTTCGAGTTCTAGATCACCTAGTATGAGTCTTAGTTGATGACAATTGTGAATAGTAAAAATGACTAATTTTGTCATTTGTATATTGTGGGCCTAATAATGTTTTGAGTTAATCTTTTATCTAGTCACTTTGCTGAAAGTGTCTATCAACTGTAGGAGTTCCCTACTGGAATTTTTAGGGCCCCTATTTATACTATCATATCTGCGAAAGATGATAATTTGACTTCCTTATTATATTCCCTTGATCTCCTTCACTTATCTTATTGCTCTAGCTAAAACTTTAAGTAAGATAATGTGTAGACATGGAGAGTGTGGGCAGCCTTGATTTGTTGCTGATTTTGGTGAAATTTCTTTGAGTTTCTCAGCATTTAATTTGATATTGGCTATAGGTTTGCTGTAAATTGCCTTTACTATATTTAGATATTGTAGAGAGAATGATGGTCTTGTACTAACAGAGAAGCACTAAGAGAAACAGGAATGTTATTCATGCAGTGGGAGATAAAAATCAAATACTTGCATTCAATTCAGAAAGCTGAGACGGGATTTTGTTAATGACCTGGTGAGCTTTTTGCCATCTGTCAGGGTAGATCTCATTCACCTTTTGCCACAGAGGCACACCTCACTTAAAATCCCCATAGTTATTGTCCCAGGCTCTTCCCTCTCCAGATATTTGCCTATCCTTAGGAAATGTGTCATATGTACTTTAAAACTTGCTGATGTATATTCTGTCTTATTCTGAGACCATACCAGATTCTAGGCCTTTTAACTATAGAATTCAGTCTCACTGTCACATGCCCTTTGTAAAGGAGTTTCCATATAGTCCCACCTTAAGTTTGATTGCACACATGTAACTGCACTTGTTGTTGCCTTGATACCGGTCCCTAAATTGTACTGTGTTTTCAATATGCCCACAATAAACAGTCTGTCATTAAATTCCATGCTGTCTCATTCATGTTGATACATACAGGGACTCCCTCAAGGTATGTCTCTTGTATCACTAATCTCTCCAGTACTTTTATCATTAAGGTGTGTTGAACTTTTTCAAAGGCTTTTTGTGCATCTAATAAGATGCTCATGTGTATTTTGTCTTCAGTTTATTTATGTGGTGGACAACACTGATTGAATTTTCAGATGTAAACTATCCCTGCATATCTGAAATGAAGCCTACTTGATTATGGTAGATGATCTTCTTGATCTGTTCTTCGATTTGCATTTAGGATATTTTATTGAGATTTTTACATCTATGTTCACAGTGGAAATTGACCTGTATTCTTTGTTCAGACTTTACATGGTTTGGGGATCAGGATAAAGGTAGCTTCATAAAGTGAATTGGACAATGTTCCTTCTGTTCTATTTTGGAGAGAATTGGGTTAACTATTTTTTGAAAGACTGGTAGAATTCTGTGCCAAAACTGTCTAGCCCTGGGTTCTTTTGTTTTGGAGGCTATTAATGACTGTTTTTATTTCACTATGGGGTTATAGGTCTATTTAAATTGTTTTGAGGAGGAATAGAATGGAGGGAGGGACTGCTAGAATTGTGGGAAATTGGGAGGTGTGGTGTGGAAACACTGCAGTAGAAACTTCTTAGAATCTCTGAGAGGGACTCTAGTGAGGCCTCCTTGTTATGGAAGATATCACCTGAAGTGTTCATCTTTTTTAGCCTGGCAAGGCTTCCATGGATCTGGCTTATATTCCCTTGAGATTTTGGCTTATGTAGTCCTGTGAAGTTCTCTAAACCTCCCAGACTGAAGCTAGGCTAGAAGTTGATTAAAGTGCTAGATTGCTGAGCACAACAGTCACACTCATGCTATACACTGAACAGAGAGGTCAGGTGACTGTGACCATGGAGCCTTCACCTCTACATTTTAGTATCTTTGGCAAAGAAGGCAATCTGCAGGCTATTGGAAGAGAAACCTGGGCACCAATCTTGAAAGGTGACTTCATTTCACTCATTATGTGACATTTATTCTTTAAAGATATATGTTGGGAAACAATAAAGTCTCATTCTCAAGAGTCATTTATGTTCACACTTATATCATGTTCACTATGACATTTGTGAAATATTTCACCTACAGTAATAAAAGGATTAGAACTAGAAAACAAGACTCAAGCTCAAAATAACACATTAGTAAAAAGTCAGATCCACGTGAGAAAACAATTCTGGGAATTTTAAAAATAATTAAAAACATAGAGGGAGGTTTAGAAAATGTTTGTATATATATATATGCACCTAATATGTATGATTTTTATATGTAAAAGAATTTAAATTCTTCAGAGAATATGCATGCATATTTGTATAAATATAGTAATGTATAAACATATACACACATATATATGTGTGTATATATTTAATGTTTCTCTGTATCTTTAAATAATTTATCATTCTCTTTAAGTCAGGGAAGCTTATTATTTAAGAGTTCTACAATTCTAAAATTGTGGACCTCTTGGCCTGCTGTCTTTGTTAAAACTGTTCAAAGCAATTGGATGGGATGGTGGCAGGGATCCTCTCAAAGATCCTTAAAGCCTCTGTCTGGCCCTCAAGGAGAAGCTAGACTTTATCTTCTACAGCACCATCTCTGCTTTGCACAAGGTCTTCTTCTGTGTGCCTTGCTGTATGTGTTTGAATTTCCTAAACTCCAATAGAACTTTTCTTTACTGACTGAAAAAAACAAAGCTGTCTCCATAGTAATGGCATTTTAAATAAAACAAATATTACTCACAAAAGTATTAATAAATTTAAATGGAAAACAAAATTTCATGATTCTTCAATCCTTTTTATTAGAGCATTAAAATTGTGTTGTTGTTTTTGTTCCTCAGGAAATTGTCTTCTTTGTTGCCAAATAATAGAGAATAACTCCCCAAGTAGAGCTACATTCTAATCTCTCATAATTTCTTTTTCTACATTGTCATAATTTCTTCTAGGGTATTCTCTATTCTCTCAGTTTTACAGGAAAGTTTTTGTCATGCTTCTGAGATAAATTCCCATGGTATTTTATACAATAAAATAGTATTTTAAAATAAAATATCTTGGAAAATAATTCTTTTATGATTGAAGGTTATATCTCTCCAATTCTCCCTTATTTTTAATTTAGCATTACATAGTTCTATGGGTTTTTTTTGTGTGAGTTGATTTTGTGAATGTCATAAAATCATAGGAACAAGAGGTTTGTTATTTATTCAATTAACAAAAACTACTGAGAGCTAAAGGAATGCTATTCTATTTGGCCAGAAGTAAGAATTGAAAATTAGATGTTGAACAGATTAATTAAAAGAAATAGATGGAATAAAGTAAGGGGACAAGCTTACAACAGAGCAAAATAATCAAATGTGATTATTCATGGGTCTTTTTAAACACAGTACGTTAGTACAAAAGTTTGTTCACATGAGAAAATGATTTTTCTCTGTCATATTATATGACAGATATGAGTTCTTGAGATACTGTGAATATATGAATACATATTGATAAAAAGGATGACTTTTAGCTTTCTTCCTGTGGCTTTTAAATTTAATAATTCCAAATGACTCAATGAAACTCGATATCTCAGTCAAGCTGAATCCTATGTAATATGTATGTAAATATCTTTGCATTCAATTTGTGACAAGGTCCAGAAGCTGAAAGTAACTAGAGATTTGGCATTCAATTCCCAGAGGATGCTTGGGAATAAACATGACTGTGACAAACAACTGTGCATACATCAAACACCCAAGTGTCCTGCATCCCTAATGAACAGATGAAAAACCGCAAACACATCTTTGCAGTCTGACATACTACTGTATCAATAATCTTACCATGGACAAAGCTGTGTATTTGTATAGTTATATACTTGGAAATGTGAGGCTTTTAATGGTTCTGGCCATTAACAATATGCATTCAGAAAATATGGTATAAGTGAATTGCTCTAGGAAATAAGATTTATTTTCCAGCCTATTACTGTCATTCAGAGACAGACTTCATTGGTCTTATTTCAAAGGAATGAAATGAGTATGGAAAGATTTGGTGGTTCTCATAATAATTTTTGTTTGAAGTGGACATTTCTTATGCTATTTCACCACAATAAATAGTATATCATTTTGATGTCGAAATTTTATATCTACTTGCCTTATTACTGAAATATATCATAGCCATGGATACTTACCCTTCTTATAGCATGCTTACAATACAAATATATATATTGTGAAAGATATCTAATAGAAAATTAAATACAATTTATTAGTAAGATGGAAAACGTAGTAGTCACAAACAAATATATGCAATATATGTGTATATATGTTTGCATAGTTGCACTTTAACTATATTTAGATTTAAAATATAGAATAAATAAAATGATTAATAATAGAAAATATATTAAATATATTTATATCAAATAGCTATAAATATTAAAGTACTAATACTAAAGTAATTATACTTCATTATTTAATAGTAAAACATAATAGGTTGGTTAAACTGCTGAATGTAAAATGAATTATTGGATATAACTTATTATATTTTAATGTTTGCAGACATTTGTTTATATACTGTACTTCATAATAAAGAACAATGGATAGAGAAAACATTTTGTACAATATTTGTTAAAAAGTTAATGACAGTGTTTTGCTGTGGACATAAATCTTTTAAATTGTATACTTTTCTTTTGGCCAAATTTCCATCAAATTTAATAAAAATACTACTAACTGAAGTGAGAGGTGGGGTGGCAATCCCACAGTCACAACTCTGAGCCATAATTGTTCCTGTCTGAAAGAATTACAGGGATGGAAATGGAGAGGAGTCTGAGGAAAAGAAGGTCCAGCGACAGGCCCAATGTGGGATCCAGCTCAAGCAGAGGTTCCAAGGCCTGATACTGTCACTGAGGCTGGGTTATTGACCCTAACTAAGGATTGGTGGATGCTAGGCAAACGCTTTACCCCCTACCCACATCTCCAGCCTTCTGATAGAATTTATAGTATCCCATGTCCATATAGCCTCCTCTGCAGCCGCCTGTTCTCTGCAGCTGCAGCAGGTCTGGAATGAAGATCTATGTGAAGTTTATTTCTAACACTCTAAGGTATAGATCAACAGCCTCCTTCAAAAAGGCTTGCTCGGCACTCTACAGTTCAAATGGGAAGGGGCGGGGCTTAGAAGGGTAGAGGGTGGGGCTCACAAAAAGGGACCTAACAAGACTGCCCTCTGAAAGACCAAACAAGCATCTGATTTCAAGTCAGATGCAGATATTTGCACCAATGGACAGAAACAACTGACCCCTGTTGTTAAATTAGAAAAAGCTGAAAGAAGCTGAGGAGAGGACAATCCTATAGGAAGACCAGCAATCTCAATTAATCTGGACCCCTTCGATCTCTCAAACACTGGACCACCAAACAGACAGCATACACCAGCTGATATGAGGCCCTCAACACACATACAGTAGAGGACTTCTGGGTCTGTGTTCATTCAGAGATGATGCACCTAACCCTCAAGAGACTGGAGGTCCCAGGGAGTTTTAAGGTCAGGTGGGGTAAGAGGTGGGAACACCCACCTGGAAACAGGGGGGTAGAGAGGAGGTATGGGGTGCAGAACAGTCTGAGGGTGGATGGGGGGAATAAAATATGTAGTGTAAAAATAAATTAAAATAAAATAAAAATACTAGTAGCTAATATTCTTTCATTAATGGAGGAAGAATAGCATTCAAGTAACATTTGACATGAGAATTACATAGAAGATAGCTTCTTAGATTTACTGTGAGTCCTCAATTCGTTTTTTTTTTTTTTGCAACTGCAAGAGGATTTTTATTCAAGAGCGCTCTTGGGTCCACGGTCATACACCAGCAGGAGTAGAGGACCGTGGCGCCCCGAGTAGCTGAGTAAGGGGGTATTTAAAGGAAGAAACCACAACTCAAGGAGGTGGGGAGGGCATTGTTGGAAAATACCAAAAATACCAGTTAAGAGTCACAAGGAAGTGTAAAGTTACAAATGTCACAAGGAATACTTGGTAATTGTGAGGTTATTTCTCAAGACAGTTTCTAAGAGCCCCTAATGATAGCACATTTGCATTGCAAGTTCTCGTAATGGTCAGGGTGGGTCAGGGTGACTTTCTTTGAATGAACACTCTTTGAACCCAGGAATCGGGTGGGTGGAGGAAGGAATGTCACTATCTGTTTTATGACCAGCACCTGGAGCACTAAGCCACAAAGACCACACTCCCAAGCCTGGGCCTAAAAGCCTCGAATTTTGTTTTTACTTTGCTATACTTCTTCATTCCCCCCTTCTACTTGTTAGTAGATCTAATCTTAGAACTAGACACTATCTTCTCCCTGACATACTTGATCCTTTAGGGCATGGTACTGTTGTCTCAAAACTAAAAGCCGCACTGCACTAATATTTGTTCTAATAAAGGTGACTTGCCTATTTAACACACATGGACCTATAATTAAAAGCAGAAGCAAAATCAAAAGGGGTCCCATAAAGGTAGAAAGTAGGGTGGTCAAGAGTACAAGATAAGAGTCTTTCCACCCGAGTCTCAAGGTTTTCTGCGTGGAGATGTCTAATGTAGCAGGTCTTCTTCTCTTGAGTAGGCCTTCTGGAGCTGCTATTTTTCTCGCTGTCTCACTCACTGGAGCACCTTGAGCCTAGAGAACAAAGGCTGGGAAAGCAGCATGTCAGCACCATGTACAGAGGCTATTTTTACCAGTGGAGGGGGCCCCCTGTAGAGTAATTTATAGGGGGGGGTCAGTCTAAATTGTCCAGGGGTGTTTCTATCCCTGAAGAGCACAAAGGGTAGGAGAGCTATCTTCCAATTATTAGTGCCAGTCTCCACTCTCAATTTGGTAAGGGTCTCTTAATGGTTCTATTTATTCACTCTACCTGTCCTGAGCTTTGGGGCATGCATGCACAATGTAACTTCTAACCAATCTCTAATATCTTGGCCAGTCCCTGATTTACCTGGGCAGCAAAGGCAGGTCTATTACCTTGGGAAGATTTTTGAAATTTTACCTCATCATAGCACAGGCCTTGCAGCTTTTGACTATTTCTTCTGCCAAGTCAGAGTCCTGTAACATAGTAGTCAAAGGACCTAACCACATCTTTGAATTTCTTGGCCCCCAGGTGGGTCAAATACTGTCCATAACTTGATAGTGCTCAGGGGTGTATCTAAAGCTGGTCTCTCTGATGTCATAATAATCTTTAGGCTCCTTGACTGCCAGGATCATTGCTTCTTGAGCCACCTGTTTGGCAGTTAGATCTGCCATCTGATTTTCTTTAGCCACAGCATCTTAGGTCTTTCTCTGCAGATGTCAACAGCCCTCTTTGTCTATATATTGCCCCGTACAGTGGCAAAAGCATACTTGCTGTCAGTGTAGAGTTTTCTTTTGCCATTCATAGAGCTTGTCTCAAAGTCACAAGTTCAGCTTTTTGGGCAGATGTCCCTTCAGGGGGGCTGCTGGCCTAGATCACTTGCTTTCTGTTCACCACCGTACTGCTGTCCCCGCCTTCTGCTTACCTTTAACCTGGAGGCTACTGTCATCAGTGTACCAGCTGGAACCCTCAGGCCAAGGCTGATCTGATCCTTCAGATCATTTCAAGTACCAGTTTCTCAGCGCAGTGATGAGTAGGTGCAGTCTCACGCAGTGGGACAGCAGGTGGAATGAAGCGAAGGTCACTCGTTCAGTCAACAAAAAGCTCTGATGTGTCACAGGAGCGTTGGTCGTCATCCATCAGTCAGGGGGCTTTCAGATAATGCTTTCAAGAGCATGGGATGCCATTACAGTTATTTGCTGTCCCAGAGCGAGCATATCAGCATCCTTGACAAGCAGATTATGGCAGCAATAGCTTACAGGCAAGAAAACCACCCGCTGGCAACAGGGTGTAACTTCTTGGATAGGTAAGCCACTGGCCTTTTTCAAAGTCCCAAAGTCTGAGTAAGGACTCCTCTGGCGACCCCTGATCTCTCTTCCACATAAAGAGTGAAAGGCTTGGTTAGGTCAGGCAAAGACTGGCCATCAGTAGGGTCTTTTTAATTTTTCTAAAGGCTTTCAGGTGATCTGGGGTCCACACAAACACTTCCCCTTCCTTGGTTAGGGGGTACAACGGGGTAGCTAAGGTCGCCAACCTAGGTATCTAGAGTCTGTAGAAGCCAGCAGTACCCAAGAATTTTCTTACTTGCCTTGGTGTAGTTGGGGTGGGGATCTGAGTTAGTCTTTTTCCTGGCTTTCTTTAGCCACTACTTCCCGTCTCGAAGGGTGTATCTCAAATCCATAACTTCAGTCTGACACAGCTGAGCCTTTTTAGCTGAGGCACGGTCTTCAGTTGCCCAGGTTTCCTGTCTAGATCCTGTCTTTTTCTTTCTCTCCTATCACTGTGGCCAAGATTCTAGTCAAATTTCTCTCTTGTCTAAGATCCCTCCTGTTTTCTCTTTCTTCTGCCTCCTGCCTCTCTCACACACACACACTTTTCTGCCTCTTTCACTAGATCACCTAACTGTCTCCCTCTTTTCTCTGAAGTTTCTTTCTGATATGGGGGGGGGGGGAGGGGGGCAACTGCCTTATGAAGGCCGGCCAGGCCACTGAGGCCTTCTGGGCTTCCGAGGTAAGATTAAAGGGAGTGAACCGCCTGAAGGCTTTTATAAGCCTTTCAAGGAACATTGAGGGAGGTTTGACCGGCCCCTGCATTACCTCTTACCTTAGCCAAATTAGTGGGCCCGTCTTGAGGCACCTTGGAGACCAGAGCCTGGCATTACATTTTCAAGCTCTCCTTACCTTCAGCCATGTTGCAGTCGCAACTGGGGTGAGTCAAAAGGAATCCCATGTCGATCTCATTTTGTAGCTGTGTAGACCGCCCGTTGGCTCCCAGGCTATTTTTCTAGCCTCTAACAGAATTCTCTCTCGCTCTTCAGTTGTTAAGAACATCTGCAACAGCTGTTGACAATCATCTCAAGTAGGCTGATGAGAAAACATAAGGAACTCTACCAACCCTGTGAGGCGTTGGGGATCCTGAGAAAGGGGGTGGTTAGTTTTCCAGTTATAAATACCAGCAGAGGAAAATGACCAGTATTGAAGGGTTAAAGTTTGGGCGGGTCCACCAGAGTCCACCCGGACTCTGTGCTCTGCAGCTCCATGTACCCACAGTGGTCTGCCTCTTGACACCCCGAGGGGTTTGGGGTTCCCTCGGCGGCTGGGGTTGAGGCTGTGGATAAGGGGAAGGTTGTGGACTAGGCCACTCAGGAGGCTTCATACAACCACAATTTTGAGAAGCAAAACCCAATTTTAACAGTGAAAACAATCTATTTTCTTTAAAAATGAACTCCAAAAACAATTCAGGCGTATCTTTAGAGACCTGTTCCCATGGGTTGGCTCATGCCACATGTTCTGAATTACTCTAACCCAGAGTTACCAGTTTTAAGCCAACTTTTTGTTACCAATGTTATAAATTTTTAATCATAACCAATAACTTATGAGCCACTAATCTATAACCAAGACATATAAAACATATTTATACTTTTGAAACTATTTAGAAACAAAAATGAAATGGCTGTATACATTTGCCCATTTAAACCAAACAAAATTCTTAATTTTTCTAGCTGTAATTTCAAGAGAGGAGCACCTTGTCACCTGATGAATCCAATTTTTGTAGGAAAAACAGCCGTCTGTTCCCTTACCATAGAACTTGAGAAGCTGCTGGTCCCTATAAGAGCAGCATTTATAATCAGCTCCTAGCAGGGCTTCTCTAGCCACACTAGATTCCTAACTACAGGTGCAGGGCTCCAAAGACCAATTAATACTGTTTATTTTATTTTTTACCAAATTATCCCCAGATAGTCGGAGAGTACTGCTTTTCTCAAAACCCATTCTCTCACATCTCAGGTGTAAACTATCTCTAGTCAGGGTATAAAGCACCTATGAGAATTACCTTTGCTTTTCTAGATTTTCACATAGCTCTAAACAGATACACAAAAACACATAAAACAGAAACCAACAGATCCAGACACATTCGACCCTTTCTTGTCCTCCACAAGCAGGCAAAAGAATTAGACGATTTTGGAGGAGGAAGCTTCCGCTTCAACAGAACTCGGTCCCTCTGATTGATCTGGAGATGGCCAGGCGTCCCTGGCTCTCCTTACCTCCCAGGGCATCTCCCAGGGCCACAGCCTGTGGTCCTCCTAGCACGTCTGCTGACCACAGTCCTCTGGTCCTTACGGCCCAAAAGGACAGCTGCAAATACCGACCACGCGCGCATTTCAGAAAACCCCATCACCCCATCGTCTACAAACACTGTCGTCCACTTTTACCTAGACGACCAAAACCAGAGAAGCACACTTGTTCCTCACTCTGCCAGGTGTAAAACCAAGGCATGAGGTGGGACTCGAACCCACGATCTCATAACCCTGAAACCAAGACACAAATTCAATAAACTCAGATGAATCCAAACTCAGACTTCGCCATGCTTCAGAAACATAGGACAAGACACAAACAACCCAACACAACAAGCACATGTTTCAATGTTCGTTTCAGCAAAAGGACACTCAAAACAGAGACACCGGCTGGCACACACACAAGAGGGGATCCCCATACCTCCAGGTCGGTTCTTGGATGTGAGGGGTGGTCGCGTTTCCCGGCCAATGCACCAAATGAAAGACCCACAACGTGAGGACTCCCCCACGTTCTGACTCAGGAGAGGCAACACCCCAAATCACACAAGAAACGGTCTTGCTGCAACTGCAAGAGGATTTTTATTCAAGAGCGCTCTCCGGCCCACGGTCATACACCACACAGGGGTAGAGGACCGTGGCGCTGAGTCCTCAATTCTTACATTTCTTTGAGTTAAATTCCCAAATATCTTAATCATTTGATTCATGAAATTTTGCCATAAAAAATGCACACTGTGTAAAATAAAGGCAAGATATTTATAAGAGTTAAAAGTAATGATTGAATGGCATAAATAAATTGCTGGCATAACAAATATTACTACTTCATATGCAGGACACAGTGTTACAACTTGAATGTATATGCAAACCTCTAGAATAAGCAATATGTCCTCATTGATGAGTAGTCACCATTGTTCTATAGCACAAGTTTAGAAAGACATAGTTACAGCTATATATTGTCTTTCATCATTTATTATGATGTTAAATTTGTGTAATACATTTTATGCATACATAAATATGTACATACATAAATTACTCATCATGTAGTATTATGAGATCCTTTTCAATATTTTAAAGTAAGTTTCTAAGGTCATTTATGCAGTAGATATTGGCCTTATTAGACAAAGATAGAGGGAAGTAACACAACAATGACGTGATCCCTTATTATTTTGCTACAAACACTGATAGTCTTTGCTTAGAGAATGAGACATGCAACAATTCAATTATTTCCAATACAGAGTAAGATGTGCTTTTAGAATGAAGAATGGTTTAAATGAGTTATATCCTTAAGTGTGAGTAAAATATAATTGACTTAAAATTTCTAACAAACTTCAAAAATTTCTAATAAAAAGTAAGTGATAAGAAACTTCACTGTGTGATTTGTTAGGCTGATTCACAATAGGTGAATGACCCAACCTGACTATGGTAAGGCCCTAGCCTTAGTTTCCAGTTACCATTTTCTATGGATGATAAAGAAGAGCACTATGAAGTCACTTACACGTATTTAAGCTCCATACCTAGCTGACAAGATCAACTGCCAGACACTGGAAGCATGAATCTATCACAAAAAATATACATATATTAAACTTCATGTGAGTATAATACAGTGGTGGAACTTTGATCTGTCTGCAATGAACTTTCAAAATGAAATTCTTAGGCAAATGGATGGAACTAGAAAATATCATCTGAGTGAGATAACCCAGTCACAAAATAACATACATGGTATGCACTCACTGATAAGTGGATATTAGCCCAAAAGCTGGGAGTAAAAGGCCCACAACCTGAGGATTCCCCACATTCTGACTCAGGAGAGGTGACACCCCAAATCATTCATGAGAAATGGCCTTGATGCAAATTGCAAGAGGACTTTTTATTCCAAGAGCACTCTGGGGCCCACAGTCATACACCACACAGGGGTAGAGGACTGTGGAACCCTGAGTAGCTGGGTAAGGGGGTATTTAAAAGAAGAAACCACAACTCAACAGGGTGGGGAGGATGTTGTTCGAAAATACCAAAAATATCAGTTAAGAGCCAGGAGGAAGTGGAAAGTCAAGACAGTTTTCTTTGAGCCTCTAAAGAGAGTATATTTGCATATTGGGTTCCAGCAAAGGTCAGGGTGGGTCAGGGTGACTTTTTTTGAATGAACACTCCCTGAACCCAGGAAGCAGGTAGGTGGAGGAATGTAGCTATCTGTTTTATGATTAGCATGCCTTGGAGTACTGAGTCACAAAGGTCACATTCTCAAGCCTGGGCCTAAAGGCCTAGAATTTTTGGTTTTTTTATGTTATACTTTTTCAGGAGTACCCAAGATACAAATTTACAGATTACGTGAAGCTCAAGAAGCAGGAAGACCAAAGTATGGGTACTTTGGTCCTTCTTAGATAGGGTAACAAAGTACTCAACGGAGTAAATACAGAGACAAAATGTGGAGCAGAGATCCAAGGAAAGGGCATCCAGAGACTGTCCCACCTGGGGATCCATCCCATACACAGACATCAAATCCAGACACTACTGCAAATGCCAAGAAGTTCTTGCTGACTGGAACCTGCGAGGCTCTTTGAATATTTTATAGAATAAAGTTTGATCACATTCTGCTACATCCACTCCAATAGTGACTCATGTGACAGGCCTAGAAACCTGGAGGCAGTCCTGAGACAGAGTTTCATGGAAACTTAGCCTCCTGGAACCTTGGCAATTCCCATTGCACATATGCTCCAAACCTGTCCCTGTGTTAGTCTAGTGCATGGATCTGTGTGCTCTCTTTCAGTATTGTTTTATTATAAGTGCCTTTAAGGATTGATTTTGACATAGAGCTAAGTCTCCACTGGTGTTGTGCCAACCCTGAGCTTGGAATTCATTAAGAATGTTACCTATTCAGTAACATTCAAATTTACCTCTATTAGAGACAGTGAAAATAATCAGGCATTACAATATACTTGAATAAGAGCTAGAAAGCTCAGGGCTAGTCTACATAGTAATTACTTAGAACAATATCCGAGTTACACCCAAACACAAGAATACACAATGGCCGAGGAAATAGTGGGTTGTGGTTTCAGAAAGGGTTAGTAGAATGGAATTCCCCTTGCAGGTTTTTCACTAGGCCCAGAGGAATAGCATAATCAGGTATTTACTAAAGGACCCCTGGTGGTGGGTTTAATAATAGACTAGCATTGCATCAGAGCATTCACCTGGCGACTGTGTTTAGCTGATCTTAATTAAGGGTTGTGCCTATTCTCAGTTGAAAACATGGCCTGGCTCCTGCCATATTTTTATGTATGCATTTTCTTTGTTTTGTGTAAAGAACCAGTGTACCTTGGCGGATGTATTCCTTAGCTTTCTTGTTTCTCTTCTGTATTATAAGACTGGTGCTCGCTTTGAGAAAATATATTCTGTTACACACACTCTCTATGTCCGTATCTGTTTGTCATCCATGCCAACTCCTTGCTGGACTGTAACTTGATCCCGAGTTTTCTTGTGGATCGAGGACTCGACTGAGGTTTGTCTGCAGTAACATTTGCCATATTTTTTCTACCTGCAGACATGTTCAGATATATGTAACAAATAAAAATGAATAGTTTTGCTTTAACAATTAATGATCCTTAGATAAAATCCCACATCTCAAATTGAATTTTTCTTTAAATTTCTGAAGTAAGAACCTTATTACTGCAAAAGAATCTGTGATTATAATAAAGTGCTTTAAAATTTATAAAAGGGTAGAAATGTACCAAATTTCACTAAAAACTGTTATCCATTCATGTCTCTTCTAGTTTGATAATGTATTAGTCACTATCTTATCAATTAACAATGAGAAGAAAGTCTAGTCTTATTGAATCTATTTCATATATTATTCAAAAGCTCAACTTATGAATTTTCTATATTCTATTTTGTGGTTTGTCTGAACTGTGGGTTTGGAGTGTAAGCAACAGAGTGTTCAATAATAACTTTTTGTATTAAGCAAATTAGATATCGTTATATTATTTACAAAATATTTAAACGCCTTCCCCCAAAATAAACCAAAACACCACCACCACCACCACCACCACCACCTGTTGGACCCCATTTTGGCCCAGGTTTGAGCCTTAAGGACAAACCTGAGCCTAGCTTGAGTTTTGAGACCTGTATCAGTCACTCAGTGACTCAGCAAGACCTGTTTAGCACTGCCTCAGCCCTGCCATTGCAGTTGTAAAGCTTTGCCATTGGCCTTGTCAGTCACTCCTTACCCTCTGTCATCCTTCCATCCCTCTTATGTCATCTTACTCCACCAAAAATCCCCCTTTTTATGTTCTGAACTAATATAAGAGAGAGGCTGATTCCATAATGTTGAGTTCCTGCTTTGACAAGACAAGACTCTCAGTTTGGTGTGTTTCTTTTGGGCCATTGACACTCGCCATCCCACCCAGACCTGGAGAGACCCCAGCAAGATTGGCAAGGAGCCAGTAATCACCACCACCACCAACAACAACCATGACAACCACAACAACAAATACATAAAAGATGAGAAATTTGGCTAAACACTGAAGAGTGCTTACTGACATTCAACAGTACCAGAATTCAATGTCTATGTCTGGGAGTTCACATCTGCCTTAAATTCACCTTCAGCTGATTCAATGCCCTCTTTTGGCCTCCATTTTCATTGCACTCACAATATATACTGACATATGGACACATACAGATGTACAAAATAAAAAATGACATTGCAACAATTTAGAAAGCAACATATAACATATATGAGTTCATCTTAAGTCCCTCCACCAATAAAAGTTAATTATCTCATTCTTCATAGATTAGATTATAGAGGGATTTTAATTCAACAACATGGCTGCTCTGGCAAGGGGTCACATCTAAAGATATGATCTTGCTGGAATGCAGACATACCATATACATTTAATCCCTCTGGCTAGATTATATACCTTTATTCCCTCTGGCTAGAATAGATAGACATATCCTAGTACAAACCTCTAATCCCAAACAATGAAGGTAAAGTTAAGTTTGTAGAATGAAGCAGCCATGCTTGAAATTTACATTTAATGGAGGAACAGAAAAAGTGATGAATCAGGGAAAGATTTGACAGAATGAGTCAGAAATAGAACGTACCCACGATGTAGGTAAAATTAGCTGTTTAATAGTAGAGAGAGACAGAAAGTAAGTGTGGTATGTGTGGCAGTTTTATGATGACATTTTAAAGTGACAGGCTGAAGAGACAACAAGGTAGACACAGGTAAAGACAAAATGAGCCAGAGGATAAGAAGGAGCCAGAAGATTAGACCACATTGCCAAAGTTAATATGAGTCCAAGCAGAGCAATTCAGCCAGTAGCCAAGAGAATACAGATTAAATCAATCAGTTTAGAGAGAAATTTGGGCCATAACAGCAGAACTGAAACAGCCAGAGTTCAAAAGGAAGGGGTGAGTTTATTCTATAGTAAGCCCCCAAGTCGACAATTACATTGAACAAATAAAAGTAACTTTTATACTAGAGTACTCTGTAGGATATTTCAGGTTCAAAATAGCAAACATCCATGGAAAATACTCTCCTGTCAATGATATATCTTCAGAAAAAAACAAAACAAAACAAAACAAAACAAAACAAAACAAAACAAAAAAAACTGAGAGTCCTGGGTCAGTGCTCTCCTATATAACAGGGAGACTCAGCCATTAAACTATGACAACTGATTATCCACAAGTCACAAAATCGTTAAGTTGCAACAAAGCTTCAATTTGATGTCCCTTAAATTTGCTGAGATAAATTGGAACTTTGAATCAACAG
The DNA here is from genome assembly GCF_978045245.1 of Mus caroli. Classification (NCBI taxonomy): domain Eukaryota; kingdom Metazoa; phylum Chordata; class Mammalia; order Rodentia; family Muridae; genus Mus; species Mus caroli. The sequence goes on from NW_028227265.1 coordinate 66,056,322, forward strand.
TGGAGTTTATCTATAATGCTTGGAACACATGTTTGAATGTTGCAACATGTTAAACTTCAATATAGTATAATATATGTGTATACACACACATATATCACATCCATATATGTTCTGATATTATAAAGGATTATTCACAGTATATCAGAAAGTATGAAATTGTTAGAAAATACTGCCATTCTTGTGAATTTTACATTTTCCATAATCTGAATAGTAAATAAAGCAAAAAATAATACCCTAGTAGATTATATAACTACAAAAAATAGAAATAAAGGATAGTTAATGACAGGGGAAGCATCAGAGACTTTTCAGTGGGTTGAGAATGTGAGGAGAGTAAGGTTTATAAAATGTGGGTAAGTTTTGTTCCAAGTAAAGGGACATTGTATGGAGAAATAAATACGTCTTTCAAGAAACATAAAGACAAAGGTGCTAAGGAAGCAGAGAGTGGAATACTCCCTGTATCTTCTCTACTGTGACTGAATTTTTTGCTAAATGTATAAGAAATTTTCTTCCATCTGATACATTATAGCCTCTACTATTGATAGTCTGTGTTTGTGTCTTGTTAAATATAACTTTAAACATTTTCAGACCAAGTAATGTTCTTCCCAGAATGCTTTGCACTAGGGCAGAAATATCAATGTCTATGGAGATTCTATCCTCAGTTTATAAGAGAAGGTCATTTTATGGAAGAAAGTGAAACTGGGATCGTTTTTCTTGTGAAGACAAGTATTTTCTATAAGCCCTTCCTCTTACGCTGGATATTTTCTCTAATTTTAGAGAGCTAAGTTCTATTTATACTATGTAGAATGAAGACCAATCAACAGGAAAGAAATATTAGTGAATGTTATTGAGCACAGACTCCAAATTCTGGCATACAATAAGCTAGAGATGGGAGAAAGGAGTTGCATTTGCTATATTTGTACATGATTTTTCTCTTTTCTTTTTCCTTAGCTTTACAATTGTATTTTTGTAACTGAATTAAGTATTAAAAAGTTTAATTTCAACTGAATCCACTCAATCATTCTTGTCTGGATACATTTGTTTATCCTCATGAACTTTCTACACACCCTTATACACATCAATAAATATCAATACCCAGAGGAGAATGGAAGATCATCAAGAACTCTACGTTTTTGATCAAATAAGTAATTTTTCCAATATTCTTTCACAGAATATATATCACAAACTAATTATTTTCTTTCACTTTAAACATTTTTCACTATGGTAAAACTATATCAACTAAATGACATTATTGCAAAAAAAAATTCAGATAATGGCCTTTCTCAACCTCTTTCAATGATAAACCTAAATCAAACTACAGAAGAATTATGGTTGACAATTAGTAACACAAAGTATAAGATATATTAACTAATAAAAGTCAGAAATAATTTCATATTCTATTTCTTAGTTTTATTTTGATTTTCATCTGTTTTTATTAAGCCACCAGGCTAAAAAAAATCAAATAAAACATTCCTAGAGGTACAGTCATTAATCTCCTATCTATAAATCATTAGTATGAAGAAAGTTTATGAAGGTAATTAATTGATGTGCACTAAGAAAGTGTCTACAGAGTTATGTAGTAGGCTCTCATTTTCATGGACATGAAGTGTGTTCTAGGGTCAGAACAAGACTTGAGATAATCAAAGGTAGTTCATATGTGGTGCAACAATTATAATTACATTGATCTACCCAGTCCATCCAGAGAAAAACTATAGGTAGTTGAAATGTTTCCAAAAGACAGCTGCTTGGACATGTTAGGAAACTAATTAAAAGTTCTGAGATGAGCATGCAGCTGAGAGGGCAAACTGAGTATCTGAGAGGCATGCTGAGTCTGTGATTGCAGGATTACTACCAGCTTATTCTGTTGTAAGAACTTGTCTCTTTTATTACAAGGTCAATGACAGCGCATGATGGAAGCCCAGTCATTAAGTGGCTAAGGCCTCAGTAGAGTGGCTCCCTCAGGGACACTCAGCCCTGAGGTTCTTTGGTCAACAAACCATAGATCATTGTCATGACAGATAAAGTCTCTGTAACTGTCTAGTGACAGATTGTTGGTTAATGAATAGTTTGTTAATAAGCAGGACAACCGAGTTGAATGTTGATGAGTCAAAGGTCACATTGTCAATGTTAATTTTCTAATGTTTGTCCTTCACTGGAATTTGCTGCAGGTTTTTTTTTTTCCAGTCAAATGCTTGAAGCAGATAGTAATGAAGAAATTTTGTTTTTGACAAAATGTCAGATTGATATGTACTATATAATTTATAAAATATTCTAGTGCATTTATCATCAGCCTGTGTATATTTTAGATACACAAGAAGAAAGTGTCCTTTAAAATAATTTATCTTCTTTGGCCTATTGACATTATAATTGCCATGGATAATTGTACTAAGTGGCCTGAGACTTGAAAGTATTCCCAACCAGGAGGAGACTAATGGAAGTAGAATTTTTGATGAGCTTTAATTGGTGTGGAGCTTGAAGAATTATTTGAACTGCAGTTAAAGAAGCAGCTTTGCATATTTTAAGTTCAAAGTGACACACAATAGTCACAGGGTCACTGAGTAAATTTTATCAACAAAAAGCTTGGAAAAATACATCTGGATGTAAATATAGAGCATTGTATCAAGAGGTTCTGTCGCCATTACAATCTTTACCATGTGTAGCTGCATAAACACATTACACTCAGTGAGAAACACAAGTTTTGTTCAGGAAGATATGCTACACTGCAGATAAACACAATAGAGAGGTGTGTTAAAATAGACTAAAAAGAAAAATAAAATACTGAAAAATCCTGCTTCTGTGAAAGAAAAATATAGTAAAATGCTTATTGGTTCTAGAAATGAGCTAGTTGAGGACATCAGTGTAAAATGTACTATGGGCATTAAAATAATTCCAGTGCAGGACTTCCCCAGAGACAACTTCCTCTTTCTAGGGTCTTTCCACACAATACAATATCCATTTCTTTATATCCTCATCATTGCATATATCTGCCCTAAAATATCATGGTATTTTTCTCTACATAAGAATGTCCTTCACATATATGTGTGCATACTTAATGCATTGATCATGACTATTTTAAATTATTGTTAAACTAGTTGTTTATTATATTTTCAATTGTAAAAACTTTTTCTGATATGTCAAAAGATATTTGAACTTATTTTTCAAAAAGATGCATGTTGGTAGATATAATGCTCATTTCATGTCTTCAATAATTTTATATCAGCTTGACATGGCTGAAGTGATGTAAAAGGAGAAAATTTCAAATAAGAAAATTCTTCCATAAAATCAGGCTGTAACAAGGCTCTAGGGCATTTTCTCAATTAATGATCAGTGGGAGAGGACCCAGCCCCTTGTGGGTAGTGCCATCCCTTGACTGGTTGTCCTTGATTCTATAAGAAAGGAGGATGAGCAAGCCATGGGTCTCAAGGCAATAAGAAACAACCCATCATGCATCATGCTTCTGCCTCCAGGTTCCTTCTCTGCTTGAGTTTCTGCCCTCAGTGAGGTCCTATGATGTGGATGTATAAGCCAAATAAACACTTTCCTCCCCAGGTTGCCTTTCATAGTAACAATTGTAATCCTAACAAAGATACCACAATTGGGGGCTGAGAGATGGGTCTGTGGTTTAGAGCACTGCACTGACTGCCCTTCCAGAGGTCCTAAGTTCAATTACCATCTGTAATGTGATCCAATGCCCTCTTCTGGTATGTCTGAAGACATATTCATATTCATAAAATAAATAAATACATTTACGAGTAAAATGTGATTTTTTTCTTTTCTTTTTTCTTTTCTTCTTTTTTTTGTAAAGAATAGGTCAGCAAATGGGCAATCATTGCTATTTGCTAAAGGAGTGTGGGTAACCATTACTACTTGCTCAGGGACTCCTGAGTGGTGGCATAAAAACCCTAAGCTTTGGAGCTTAAGCCAAGCTTTGTGGAATTCTGCCAAAAATGAACTAGATCAAAGGTTATCCTTCTTGAAAAAGGCTTTTGAATGGAAAAAAAAAAAAGACTCACCATTATGTCAACATGCTGACATAGTAGATAAACAATAGAAACTGAGACTGTGCTTTAGTTCATAAAAACTTGGATATTGTTACTACTACAGTTAGATATTTGTGCAAATGATGCTAACTTAGCAAACACTGTGATGTGACAAATCTTTCTATGTGTATTACCCTTAAATTGTCATCTTCTTGTAAATATGAAAGGAATGGAATAGTATGAACAAATGGATTCAACATAGTAATCATGATAACATTATTATTTTTTTCTTTTTATTTATTTTACTTATGTTATTAAATTACACCCTTTTCTCCTTCTCATTTTTCTCCTCAAATCCTCCGATGTTACCCCTCTTGGTACTCTTTCAAATGTATAGGCTATTTTGTCTAATTGTTGTTGTTGCAAAATTCTTCTAAATACATTAGTACAAATTGTTAAGTCTATGTAAAGTTACTTGTATTTATGTTTTCAGGACTGATATCTTTGTACTGGAAAACCAATTGAATTGCCCCTTGCGGAAGACTATTGCTCGATTGTCTCAGACCTTCTGGCTCCTGAATAATGAGACAAAGACTTATTATTATTTATCAAACCTTAAGCCTTAGCTGGCTATCTCCAAGCCAGCTTATCTAACTTAAAGTAACCCATCTATTTTAGTCCCTGTTTGTCATATGGCCTATTCCCTCTCATTTGGTCCCAGTACCTGTTCCTTCCACCTCCATGTCACTCTGGTAAAACCCCTGTGCCTGATTCTTCCTAGAGAGCTTATAATTGCCTGAAAGTACCACCTTTCCACTCCTGCTTCAGCTATTGGCTGTCAGATCTTTATTAAACCAATTCGAAGATGAGGGTTTTGTATGTTTACAAAATGCTAAGACTGGTGATGATCCATAAAAATAACAAGGCCAAAGTCCAGCCAGTACTCAACTCTGCCAGTTCTGAAAACAACACTTGAAAATCCAAAGACAACCTTTACACAATGTATAAAAAGATTACCCCAACAGAAGACTACTTCTTCTGCTCTTGGCATTCTTTAGTTGTATGTTGTTCTTTAATCTTCCCTCCCTCCCTCCCTCCCTCCCTTCCTTCCTTCCTTCCTTCCTTTTTATTTTCTGGAGGAGATGAAAAAAGGATCTATAATTTGGTTTATTCTTCCAGGTCATAGTCTATCATTGAAGAATGTCAGGACAGGAATTCAAGCAAGAACTTGAATAGAAACCTTGGAGTAGCACTTCTTTCTGACTCTTTTAGGATCATGGTTAACTAGGTTTCTGATGCTGCTCTAGGAAATGTCTAGGAAATGGTCTTATCCTCCGTATGCTAAGATCTCCTATTTTTATCAGTTAACAATCAAAGACATGTCTATAGGCATAATCAGACTGGTATTTCAACTCACATCTCTATATTAAACATAAGATTTGAATAGCCCACAAATCTTCATTGCTGAAGTCCCAACCTGATGTGATTTTAACACTATAGCAGAAAATGTTTTCACTTCTGTAACTGGGTACATAGCTCAGTTTCAGATCAGGCTCCCCAGACTTTCTCTAAACTAGGTGTGGGTATTTGATATAGGTAAAGTTTTGTTTTTGTTTTTGTTTTGTTTTGCTTTGTTTTGTTTTAACCAGGGTTTCTTTGTATGCTTTGACTGCCCTGGAAATTGATCTGTTGAACAGGTTCTTCTCTAACTCACAGAGATCTGCCTGTCTCTGCATCCCCTTCCCTCTGCCTTCTGGGCACTGGAATTAAAGGTGTGAGCCACCACCACTAGCTTGATAAAGTTTTGCATAGTTAGTAAATACAGGTTTTAAAACATATATCTTTAAAACAGTAAGTGTGTTTTCTCCTCTGTCTCTCATGTTGGCCGAATACAATCCTTGACAAATGGGAATTTTATAGTTTCAAATCCACAAGCAGTACAATATAGACACATGAAGTAGTTAGGTTTCAAATGCCAGACAAACTGCAAATTTGCTAATTCAATACATCAAAGCAGACTGGTTAGCTTGCTCCTCCCACCATCCCTCAGTCTATCTATGGCTATGGCTGGCATAACTGGCTCCCACCCTAAATGTCTCCATCCCAGAGACTGGGATGGCTTTCTCCTACCTCTCCTTCCCTACATAATTCAGCCATTTTGGCTACCTGGCCCTTTTGCTCTACCCTATACACTCTTGACCAGTCTCCTGTCCCAGGCCACCCTTCTTGGTCAACAACCTTTCTCCTCTCTCTGCTTTCCTTTCTCCCGACTCTTCTATACTCCACCCTACCCTGTCCCCTAATCCCCTCCAGACATGACCTGAATCAGTGTAATATTGACCCTAGACTCTCTCAGACATCCCTGCATATGTCTATGCTCTCCCTTTTATCCAAAATAAACATTTTCTCCACTGTACCTACGAGCAGCCATGTGCACGCAGGTTGATAAATGCCTAAAGAACTAAATACATTATTTTTTCAGCTATGTTCATTGCTTTTCTATTCACAATAACCAGGCAATAAAAACAACCAAAATGTCCTACAATTGATGAATGGTTAATGAAAATGTGCAACATATATGCTATAGTCTATTATTCAGCTGGAAAGAACAATGAAACAATGAACTTGAAGGTAAATAGATAAAACTAGAAAATATCACTTCAAGTGAAGCAACCCAGTCTCAGGGACCAAAGTATCATGTATGCTCTTCCATGTGAGGTTTTTAGCTCCAAATCTTCAGATATGAGTACATAGCATAGGAGGAAATTCAGAAAACAGAAAACCAAAAGGACCTATTGTGGGAGTCAGGAAAGAGCAATATGTATTAATTTTAATAGGAATTCTTTATATCATAATGTTGATTTTACAAGTGGAAATCTATAGCTACAAGTCCATAACAAGAAAAGGAATAGATTTTATTTCAAAAACAAAATTAATTCTCTTGTACTTAATGTACATATTTTGTTTATTGTAGAATTACATGTTGGAGCTGGGGAGATGACTCATGGCCAGAGAATTTGCATTCTGATCCCCAAAACTTAGGTAAAGCAAGACTGAAGCTCCTGAGCCAATTGGTTTGGAACCTTAAGACCAGCATGAGGTCCTATATTGGCAGTGCATGTACATGTATCTGCACTCACACACATATTAACACACATATCTACATACATAAATTACATATCATATATATAATGTTAAAGCTTTTAATTAAAAGTATGTTTTATATGCATAGAATTTTGAATTTGTGAATTTCTTGAATTATAATCTTAAACCCCATGGTTTTAAATAAGAAAACATACTTGTTCATTTATTTATTTGTGTGTGTGTTACTATGTATGTGTATGGTGCATGCATGCCAGTGTACAAGTGTATAAGCTAGTGTAGGCCCAAGTGAAGAACAGAGCAAGATGCTGACTTCATCTATCATATTGGGGATTTGAAGTCAGATCCTCAAGTGGGCTCATTCACAGAATCATCTCTGCAACTCCACATACTAATTTTAAAGAAGCATTCATGGCATTCTTGGAATATATCTGAAGACTGCATATTATTACATGGTAGATATATGCCACATTCTCCCTAGCTATCCTGACCATGATGGATGACCCTGTTGTCTAGAATGCCTTCCTAGAATGTCTTCACTTATGTAGAATTTTTATGTGATACCTACAGTGTTAAAGTTTTAAAAGGGTGACCAAAATATCTGATTAGATGACTAAGTAGAGAAAATAGGTCTTATGGCTTAAATGGAGGAGAATATAGATACTTGGTCTCTTGTTTAGAGCATCATAGCAGCAAAGGTAAACAACACCTCTTCCCCTCTCTGTGTACAGGAAGCAAAAAATTAGTTTGGGAAGGGGCCCATGGACAGTTTAATCACTAATAACTTATTCAATAGTGGCTTAATATTTCCAACTATACCCTGGCTACTACTACCCTTCACTAACATCCAATATTGCTACCAAGTTAGGAATCCATCTAGGGGTTCATGCCTTGGTATTCAAGGCTCTCAAGATGCCATATTTTCCTTAAAGCTTATTAGCTATCAACAAAATTGCCAATACATGTATTTGAGGGAGTTCTGTTACATATCTAGGGGTATACACTTTCTCTAAGGACCAAGGCCATGTCTAATGGCGAGAGGGAAAAAAAAACCCTAAACTGTTATACTGTTTCTTATTTTTTAATTCTATGAGTCTTCTTCAATATCTTTCTAAATAATTCTTCTAGTGTTTTGTTCTCCCATGGTTGTATTTCACAACCTGTAGGTTCTGAAAGATAGGCACACATAGAAGACTATTAAAAAAGTTGTAAAACTCTTGTGTTCTTCAATAAGTAGAGATATAGTAAGAGTGTATTACTGATGATTGCCATTTAGAGGACAGATGTGATTTCTAATTTTTATTAACAACTTATTTGGAATGAGAATAAACTAGGAGACTTTGAGGTACACTTGGACAACAGTGAGACACATTTGGATAATTGTGAGGCATACCTCAATAATTGTGAGATACAATTGCATAGTTGTGAGTCATACTTGGTGTGGTGATTTGAATATGTTTGGAACAGGGAGTGGCAATATTTGGAATTGTGGCCTTATTGGAGTAGGTGTGGACCTTTTGGAGAAAGTGTGTCACTGTGTGTGTGGGCTTTAAGACTCTTGTCCTAGGTGCATGGTCTTCTTGTGGCTGCCTTCAAAACAAGAGGTGGAACTATCGGCTCCTCCAAATCTACCTAGACACTGCTATGTTCTTGCCTTGATGATAATGAACTGAACCAACCTTTTAATCTGTAAGTCAGCTCCAATTAAATGTTTCCTTTATAAGAGTTGCCTTGGTTACTGTATCTGTTCACAGCAGTAAAACTCTAAGTAAGACACCTGGATAGTTGTATTTTTAAAGTGTTTCAAGAGTGTATTAACTAAGGAAGGAAGACATATCCTGAAAATAGATGACAACATCACACAGGTCCAGAAGTATTAAAAAGGAGTGAGAGCAAACGAAATGAATGTCACAGTTTCTTTCTCTGCTTCCTGATTCAAACAGATGTGAGCAAGGCCCTACAACCACAGCCATGAGTTGTTCTTACCACCGAGGCTTCTCCACCACAATGAAGTGTCTTCTCCAGGTGTAAGCCAAATAAATTCATCCTCCTTTAAGTTGCTTCCTAAAAATACCTTATCATGGCACCCTGAGAAGTAACTAATACAAAGATGATATAATGTATACAATGTGAAATAATCTTTTTTCTTATAAAATTCATATTTTATTTGGGAAGAAATACAATAAACATGAAAATATATGTAAAATAGAAAATGATAATTGAGGTGATATATATAATTTACATTCTTTGAAAATACCCTAATAAATATCTTCCCCCCAGAAATTCAATTCATCTCTCTTTTTATTATTTCCCATCATTTACAATTTACATTGGATATTTCTTCTTCTAAACCGAAATTCTATTCACTATTTGTTGCCTAGTCTACTATAACCATGACAATAGTTTCACTTATATAGTGATTGTCGGCTTATATGGTATGAAATGTTACTAGACACATCTGTGCCTTAGCAATTAGCATATAAAATTATCAACTTTGACCTGTCACATCTTAATCCAATTTTCATATGCTTGTCACCATTCTAGATACTATAGGGCATGCAGCAAAAAATAAGAAGGCATGTTTCAAAGAAGAGTATAACCTACACAGAATTTGAAGCCTATGATTTATTATTTTGAATATGAATATATTATATATAAAGAATAGATCACTGTGTGCAATAGAAAGTAAAGCTACCACCTGTATTTTTGATCTTAGCCATTCTGACTGGTGTGAGGTGGAATCTCAGGGTTGTTTTGATTTGCATTTCTCTGATGATTAGAATACCCAAGATACAAGATACAATTTGCAAAACACATGAACTCAAGAAGAACGAAAACCAAAGTATGGACACTTTGCCCCTTCTTAGAAATGGGAACAAAACACCCATGGAAGGAGTTACAGAGACAAAGTTTGGAGCTGAGACAAAAGGATCGACCATCTAGAGACTGCCATACCCAGGAATCCATCCCATAATCAGCCTCCAAACGCTAACACCATTGCATACACTAGCAAGATTTTGCTGAAAGGACCCTGATATAGCTGTCTCTTGTGAGACTATGCCGGGGCCTAGCAAACACAGAAGTGGATGCTCACAGTCAGCTATTGGATGGAACATATGGCCCTCAATGGAGGAGCTAGAGAAAGGACCCAAGGAGCTAAAGGAATCTGCAACCCTATATGTAGAATAACAATATGAACTAATCAGTACACCCCTGGAGCTCGTGTCTCTAGCTGCATATGTATCAGAAGATGGCCTAGTCGGCCATCACTGGAAAGAGAGGACCATTGGTCGTGCAAACTTTATATGCCCCAGTAGAGGGGAACGCCAGGGCCAAGAAGTGGGAGTGGGTGGGTAGGGGAGTGGGGGGGGGGGAAGGCATCAGGGACTTTTGGGATAGCATTGGAAATGTAAATGAAGAAAATGCCTTATTAAAAAAAAGAAAGTAAAGCTACAAAACCAAAGTATTTTAAAGGGTGATCAGAATTTAAGCAGGTTAAATGAATAGTATGTTTTAAAGATGAGAATAGTGTTTACTCAAAACTTGTGTTCTAGAAAATATTAACTTTAGTGGAGTACCTCTGTACGGCAGCTACAGCATGTTGTAAGCCTTGTATTTTTCTCTGAGAGTACAGTGCTTAAGAGTAAGCACAAATATTTGTGAGGCTAGTCAAAGTGGATCATTCAAGTCAAAGAGTGGGGCAATACAGAATAGGCTGTGTGTGTGTGTGTGTTTGTGTATGTGTATTCATGAATACTAAGAGATAAAGGTTAGCATATCTCTATGGAAAATTGGCTCAAAACAGATGTTTCATGTAATAAAAGTCACAGCCGGGCATGGTGGCACACGCCTTTAATCCCAGCACTCAGGAGGCATTGGCAGGCAGATTTCTGAGTTTGAGGCCAGCCTAGTCTACAAAGTGAGTTCCAGGACAGGCAGGGCTATACAGAGAAACCCTGTCTCGGAAAACAAAACAAACAAACAAACAAAAACAAAACAAACAGAAAACTCACAAAGAAAACTAGTTTTATTCGTTATGCTCACAGACTATTAAATACAGACAACTAGAATGAACACTATTTATTTTTTAAAGTTGTTTTCAGAAATGAAAACTTTTTGATGGTGGTCAAAATGATAAAGACACAGAGTACTGCCTCTGGTGATTTGAATATGCTTAGCCCAGGGAGTGGCATTGCCAGGAGTTGTGGCCTTGTTGGAGAAAGTATGTCACTGTGGGGTGGGCTTTGCTATCCTCAAGCTCCACCCAGTACGAAAGTGCCAATCTCCTTCTGGCTGCCCTGATCAAGATGTAGAACTCTCAGTTCTTTCTCCAGCATCCTGTCTGCCTGTACACTACCTTACTTCCTGCTGTGACGATAATGGACTGATCCTCTGAAACTGTAAGCCAGCTCCAATAAAATGTTTTCCTTGTAAAATTTGACTTGCTCAGAGTGTCTCTTCACAGCAATGGGAACCCTAGCTAAGACACTGACTAAAGAAAATGGTAAGTTAAATGGGTCTCAAGATAAAGTTTTCATAACCCACAAATAAACTTCCAAATAATCTGTCTGCTTTTGGGTAGAAGATGGCATGTATATTTTTATTTCCATAAAGCTGAAATGGAAGTAGCAGTTTTCTGTCTTATATACTGCCAAAGAAAAATGTGTTACTTTGTAAGTTAATTACAAAAGTAAAATAAAAAAGCAGAAGGGAGTGGATAAATGGGATGCATCTCTATTATGTTGGGTTAGACATGCCCCTCAGAAGGTGGGACAGGGGAATTTTGACTGCGCTTATCCCATGCTGGTCGTGGGCTGGTGTCTGGCTATGTGAAACTGCTGGGCACCACTCTGGGGGTGGGGGAAGCGAAGTCTGAGGTCACTGGGAACTGTTGGAGCTCGCTCAGGATTCCCCGGGCCTGCACAGAGGTGAGGCCATGGTTCTTAGATACTTTGGCACCCATGAACTGCTGGGAGCTGCAGAAGAGCTGAAAATGGAGTGGGGACACACAGGGTGGAACTAGTCGAGGACCAAGGGAGAAAGTAGGAGAGAGCTGAAAGAGTCTTTGGCTTATTTTGCAGGCTGCTTGGCTTGGTGGAGGCCTTGGCTAGGAGTGGGGGAGACTAGGCAGCAGGCTCTTTAAGTGAAGGCCTGCTCCATTGCTCCCCATGGTGGATCCCAATGGAAAGAGACAGTCCATGGTTTTAAGGCATTTATTGTCATAGTAATGAGTAAAACCATACCCACTTTCTCAGGACAGGCCTGAGGTTAAATACCTATTGCAGGTGTGTGTGTGTGGAGGGGGGGGGTCTGGGAAGGGGAGTTTATTGACTAAGCCTTTAGGTGTCTCATTAAAATGGAGATCTATCTTGAAGCTATTTGACCACAGGTCAAGTCCCTTTCCTGTGGAGAGGCTTGGGGAGTTGCCCTTATTTGACTGATGGCTACAAAATTGGGGAGAGCTACTGCCTCCTGTCAGGAGCCTGGTGTCTAGGAGCAAGGCAAAACACTTACTGTACCTTGCAGGGTTATCCCCTACAAGGCACCAGGATTTCCAACTTAGCTCAACCAGAAACCATACTGCCTTTCACGGTCCTACAGGTTTATACACTTTTTATACTTTCTTTTGTTTCATGATTCTCTCTCTCTCTCTCTATATATATATATATGTATAGAATTATATATATATAGAAGTATATATATATACATGTATATATATACATGATTCTATATATATACACATATACATGATTATATATATACATGTATGCATATATAAATGATTTATATATATATATACATATACATATACATATACATACACACATGCATAAAACACACAATAATGATTTTATATTTTCCAGGTATTGTGAATCATAATAGAATCTGTATTAAGTAAAATATTGAAATTTAAGTCACTATATTATAAACACAACATCATCAATTTAGCTAGAACACCATGTCTAGCCTTAGAATCATACCATAGTAAAAAAGATGTGTTCTTCCCAGAGAATCTCAGTGTCCTCCCTTTCCTCACAAATAGGCCATAAAACTTTGTTTATGTGAATCATCTCTGAAGTGAATTCTTTCATCAAATTCATGGTTCTTAGTTTAACTTCACCTTTTGAAAACCTTCACCTGTTATATTGACTCTTAATCTTAATCTTGTAAAAGTTTTAGATTATCACACTGTACTTCTTTCTGTACCCTTAATTGTTATTTCTTTTAAAAGAAAACCTTGACAATAATTGCATAATAATTGTCCTTGTCAGAACAATGCATCTTCTAGATTTATCACCAGTGTTTCATATTTCAAGCACCTTAGAGCATGTTGACTCTGTCTTTCACTTCAAATCTTGGGACAATTGACAAAATCATCTTTAAATGCAGTAGTGAATACTTTGTTTAATTACTGCATGATAAGACTGCTTCTTGGTGAAGATATAGAAAGATGTAGCAACCAATGTTTTGGTTACATAATACATAAGCAAACTCCAGTTTGGATATGCACACAGGCTTTTGCTCATGGCATATGAGTAACAGTAGGTAAATACTTTAAAAAAATTCAAATAGTTAGTGAGAGCACGCATACTCTTCTAAATGCTGAGTTCCTGAAAAGAATGAGGGTTGAATTTACTGTATTTATTTAAAATAAGGCTTTCTTCCTATACTGATAATCTCAGTTTAAATTTATCAACTGAAAAAAAAACTAAAAACATTCTGAAAGGATTTTTAAAAGTATCAGGAAGACTCAGTGTTTGAATTTAATAATTAGTGTTAAGTAGAAGACTTCAGTGCTACTATGTATAGAATAATACCCCATGATGCCACAGACAGTGAGCAGGAGAGGAGTGGGAAAGACTCAATATTTGTTCAATACTTAAATAAATGTTTCCTGCCTAATTCCCCATTTGTCATCTGTTACAAATAGGGTTTTATAGTTTCCAGTTTCTAAATTCCCTTTTGTTTTCTTTATAATAGATTTTATGCAAAATACAAAAGTAATTAAGGTGTACAGGTGTTTCTGGGAATGTTTTTTTCCCATTAATTTGTGCATCCAATGATAGAAAAATTAATAGAAATGGTTTCCAGTTCTAGGAAGAATGACCTTTCACTCAACTTTTCATTGATACTGTCACATATTATGTGAAGATAAGACATTGAAATTAATTAATTTCCCTCTCTTTCTCTTTTACATGGAGAGCACTGCTTAGCAAAATTAGGCATGATAAAGCATCTGTCAAGTTCTCTGCTTGAAGTGGCAGCAATGTTGCCATAGCTGCTTTACTAAGTGACTTCTAAAACAAAAGTTGGGAAATATTTCTCACTTTCGATTTCCTGAGATGATGTTCTTTATTTATCTTTTACCTAAAATCTTATCAGTGACACTGAACCTGAATCTTTATGAATAGAAAACAATTTTAGCATCTTTATACAGTTTTATTCAGTATCTTCAAGTAGGGTCTCTGTTTATGAATTATAACCAAGCTGAAAGGCTTCTGAGATCAAAATATGACTAAATTATGACTTCTATATCTACAATTTATGAAAAATCATGTTAGGTATCATTAATAACCCTGTGCTTTTAAAGTTGGTTTGTTGGATAGCTACAAGATGATAATTTGCTTAACATTTTCAAAAATTATCTCTTGGCCTCTATTCTCTGATAATACATTCTGTTCTTCCATTTCAGTTAAAGGCAACCTCTGCCTTCTGAGTCTCAGGTTAAACCCTTGAATCTGTTCATGTTCCTCACGTGAGTCATACACAATATCACCTCATGTTAGAGTCTCTAGTATCTCTATTTCCACATGTATGCAATTTCTCTCAGCTACTTGGTTTTCTTCCCAGTCAGAATCACCAGCTTTCTCTCTGGCATTCCTTGCTATGTAGTTTTTTTCTGTTTTTCTTTCTTTTTTTTTTTTTTTTTCTTTTCTTATTCCTTCTGTAGTCAGTTCTTAGTAAATGGTTTAGTGTTATTTCAAGGACCAACCTTGTCAAAGTCATATTGTGGGAACAAGCTGACAGCTCAAGATGGCTCTCTAGATGGCTCCCTAGATGGCTCTCTGTAGATAGCTCTTGGCTCTGTAGTCTGCTCAAGACAACTCCTTGCTTGAGACAACTCCTTGCTTGAGAGACCTCTCAGCTAGAGACAGTTCTCTCATGCAAAAAGAAAAAAAAATCTTAAAAAAAGCTCTCTAGATAGCTCATGAGTTGCCTGACCAAAGACAGGAAAGCTGCTAGAAAAAATTCTTGGCTGTTCTAGAAAAAATTCTAAAGGTCCTGTATTCATTCTCCAAAGATCTTCAGACAGCTCAGGTCTTGCTAGAAATAATTCTTAAAAAGAACAGCTATAGCTTCTGCTAGCTCATCCCATGGAGACCAAAAGTCCAGTTTCTATTTACATATCAATTCAGTCATTTACTCCAGGTGCCCTCTGGACCATTCCACAAATCAGCATTCCATGACCTTAACCCCTTGACTCTTAGAAAACAGCAAATACACTTTAACAAAACAAAAATATGGCAAATGAGTTCAGAGATCTGCTTGCTTTGTAATCACTAACAATACAATTAGCTGGGTAGGGTTCTTTTCTGAGGCAACCATTCCTACCACACCTGGACCTGAATTAGCTCTATCCCAGGCTGACCTTGAAGTCAGGAATCTGCCTGTCTTTGTATCTTTCTGACAAGCTGGCTCTTAATGCAGTTGTCTCTGTTTTGCTAGGTTTGTGAAGTCTCTCATATAATTCATATTACATCCTAGTATTTTATATAGTTGAGATATTATATTTTTTTAACTCATGTTTTCAGAGCTCTTTCTCACACCCTTTAGGGCTGCCCTGAATATCACAGTGTTCCATCATTTTCTGAGACATTAGCCACATCCTTGCCTCCTACACTTCTGACTTCTCTGATTCTCATGAAGTCACTAACCTTTTCAGAGAGGACATTCCTAAAGATTCCTCTAAAGAGGAATGTAATATAAAATATACAGAGAAATCTTACTCCTAGCAACTGTTAACACTTGTGGAAGCCCATGCACAGTCGTGTTTCTGTTCCAGAGGCTGGAAACTATATCACACTGTCCTTTCCCCATGGCCAAGCAGGAATCAACAGTGATTATCAAAATGTAGGTTACTTAATATTACCCATTATTAACATCTCTGCCAATGTATCCTTAATCAACTTAAAATAATTTCTAAAAATATCTGACCCCAAGCTTCCATGTTATCCTGGTCTATAAGTCCAATGTTAAATTTCTGGTTCCATTTATTTTATTTTCCTTCTTGCATGTTCACAGACATGAATAGAAATGATTTTTAAATATACAAATCTACTTCTCCAAGGCACACATGTGGTAGTAATACAGACTTTCCTTGATAAATAAAATAATCTTACTTCATTTTTGGAGGCATTTGCATATTGCTGACCACACATAGAAATGGTAGCAACCAAGCACTAACATCTTGTATCTATACAAGCAGTAACATCTTCTATCTATGATTTATCCCTATATCTGTTTATCTGTCTGTCTGTCTGTTTCTCTCTGTGTCTGTTTATTCATTTATCTATCATCTTTCATTTACCATATACCTATATTACCTATCAAATTTCATCTATCATATATATATAACTATCATCTGTCTATATTCTGTCTATCTGTCTATCTATCTATCTATCTATCTATCTATCTATCTATCTATCTATCTATCTATCTATCTACCTATCATGTATGTATCTATATATTTATCATCTATTTATATATCTATGTATCATTTATCTATCTATCATCTATCTTCTATTCAGCTGTCTGAATAACCCAGGAGTTAGCTCACTTATGTGGACAACATAGATGACCTGCTGTATAGTACTGGCAGTGAGATATGGAACAAGGTGCAGGGATGCCACCTTCTTTTGATGTTTTCTATTTGTCTTTGTGATGTAGTTCATTACATCATTATTCCTCTTTAAAGAAATAATATTAAGAATCACATAAAATGGATCTAATACATTAACAGGAAGAATTAAGTAAGTAATGTATAACTGCTTAATATCCTAAGATATAGCTTGGTGCCTACATCATAAACTTACATTTTGCATTTTTTTATTCTTGAGTATTTCATATATATAATGAAAATCATGAGCTGTGTTTATATTACTTTTGTCTCATTGTTCATTGTTCTTTGGTACAATATACCCTAACTGTAGCCTCCTCTTCTTTCACACTTCCTTCCATTTCTCCTCTACTGCTCCTCCATTTCCTTCAGAAAAAGCAGGCTTCCCAGGAATACCAACCAAATATGGCATAGCAAGTTATAAGACTAAGCACGAACTCTGATATTAACACTGGAGGAGGCAATCAAGTAGGAGGAAAGGGGTCCCAAGAGCAGGCTAAAGAGTCAGAGAAATCTCCACTTCCATTTTTAGGAGTCCCACAAAACCCCCAAACTAAATAACCACATATATGCAGGGGACTGGGTGTAGACCCTTGCAGGTTCTATAATCACTTTATTCTCAGGGAGCCCCTATGAGCATGCTTAGTTGATTTTGGGGGGTGTATTCTCCTGGTGTCCATGAATCCCCTGGCTCCTACAGTCCTTCCTTCTCTTCTGTGAGGTTTCCTGAGCTTTGCCTATGTTTGGCTGTGTTTCCATGCATCCTTTCCTCATTAGTTACTGGAGAAAACCCAATATATATATACTCACATATTGGGCTAGGCACCATTATAATTATAGCAGAATATAACTTGGAATCATTCCATTAACTGTATTATTATTATTATTATTATTATTATTATTATTATTATTATTTGCCAGTTAAGTTTGGTTCTACCACAGAACTCTGGGCCATCCAGACTCAAGTTCCTAGCTATTCAGGCAGTGTCAAGTATGTGCTCCTTCTCTTGGCATGGCTCTCAAGCTAGACCAGCATTGATTGGCTACTCCCATAAGCTCTGAGCCACCATTCCTCCAACACCCCTTGCTAGTAGGGCAGTTGCAAATGATACACCATAAAATAAATTATTCAGAAGTAAATAAATATTCTTATTAATATACTATTCTAGCACATATTTCTGAAACTAATTTAAAAACATTTTATACTTGCCCCTGCTCAAAGATCATGTATCCATTAGTGTAGCCTCCCTCAGCCCTGAAGTAGGCTGATCCAAACTTTGACCTTGCTGCCACTGAGAAGGAAATTACCTAAGGTGGAGCCTTCTGACCTAGATGGCTCTTTTGTTCTGCCACCTGCCACTGCTCTCTCCAAGACACTGCTACCTGCTGAGAAGCCCCTGAGACATTCTGGAGGAACATCCTATTCTGCACATCACCTACAGGCTGGCTCCAGACACCAAGAGTGGACTGGCGGGGGATTTATATAAGTAGACTGTCTTAGTAAACTGGAGGGCCTTGAACAGAATCATGTCTTGGCTCCATTAATTTCTCACAGTCTAAGTCTCTTTCAGCCCCAGCCTGCCTCTCAGGTGTACCCGGTCCTTGTAAGCTGTGGGCCGGCTTACAACACATTAGTAGTTATGTTCTATTTTCCTTGGACACTAGTCTCTAGTAACCAGGAATATATTTTCTGTATTTATGAATTTTTTTATTCTTGACATTTTATATAAGTGAAATTATATAAGGCATAGTCTCCATGAGTAAATTCAATATTCATACACATTATAGTATTTACTATATTTTTTTGCTTGATATTTTATTTTATTATTTTATTATGATAAAATTACAAAAAACCCCCACAAAATTACATAATAGAAAAAGTTCAAGAAATGTCCTAGGTTCTGTGCTAATGGTCCCCATGGGAGCAGCATTCAGAACCACCGTGCAGAAGCAGCTGTCCTGGATCCCAGTGCACAGGCCCATGCCAGCAGCCCAGAGGATTCTACAGTGTGGCTGTGAAGAAATGTAATGATGTGATAGTAGTAGCCCTTACCATTACAGATTCCCTCTTGTCAGATACTACTTGACTTTTGCTTTCCTAACAACCAAAAAGTTCAAGGTAAATGATTTTGTATACATTTTTAGCAGCTTTAAATATAGACTTGTAATGATTTAATTATGAGATTTTAATACCTACTTGCTTTTATCCAGTCCTCCCTCCCCTCACTGCTGAGCACCACTCCTCCCTTTGTTGTTCTTCCTC
Organism: Mus caroli; assembly: GCF_978045245.1. Taxonomy (NCBI): domain Eukaryota; kingdom Metazoa; phylum Chordata; class Mammalia; order Rodentia; family Muridae; genus Mus; species Mus caroli. The sequence continues at coordinate 66,075,562 of NW_028227265.1, forward strand.
CTCATTTTGTTTTTTATGCCTCTTTTGTCACCCTCCCTTTTCCTATCTCTTCTTCCTTAAGACTTATTTTTCCTCTTTTCACTTAGTTTAATGATTAATACTACTGTGTAGTAAAAAATTAATAAAATTTCGTTGTGGGGTTTCTTTCCACCTCAGACCATTTATGTTCCTGGATGAAATACACACACACACACACACACACACACACACACACACACACACACACACACCTTATATTTTAATATGCCTTAGGCAGCACAGTAGCTGGGCAACTTCCTACCCCCAATGCTGTTAGAATCTACTTCCTATCCATAACTCAAGTTATTACTTATTATGTTTCATCCAGGCAGTTGTTAGCTACAACCAGTCAACCTTCTGGGCCAATGTTCTCTTGGGCTCTAGACCATGGAGACTCTTCTTGCCTCTCTATCCCATGGTGACTCCTTCTCCTTCCTTCTGTGTCCTCAACCCTGAGAAATCTAAATCCTGCTTATGTCTCTTCTCTGCAGATATTGGCTGTTGGCATCTTTATTTTCCAATCAGAATTTACTGGGAGCAGAGTCCCTCAGTATCTTACTTATGGACTTGCATGTCTTTGGAGTAGTTTTGGTAGAGCCAATTGACATTAGAATACAAGCAGTGTTAGGCCATCTCACTATACTCCCTATGTACAAACACATGAAAACTAAAGTCTAGTATCTAAATACTTAGAAAAATCATGGCATTTGTCTTTCTGGGTTTAAGTTACTATACTTTATATCATAATTTCTAGTTCATCCCAGCAAATGTGATTTCTTGCTCTTTGCAGCTGACTAAACTTCCACTCTGCATGTGTACTTCATATTCTGTATCCAGTCATCTGTTGTAGGTAGCTGAGGTGGTCTATGTCTCAGTAATTGTGAATAGTGCAATATTGTGGAGAAGCAAGTTATCATAATTCTGTTTTATATTTTTTATTAAGCATCATGTTAATATCCATAGAGACCACAACATTTTCCATTCCTGTTCACATCCTTGTCAGAGCTTCTGGTTCTTTTTTTTTTTTTTTTAATTTATTTTTTATTAGGTATTTTCCTCCTTTACATTTTCAATGCTATCCCAAAAGTCCCCCATACCCACCCCCCAACCCCCCACCCACCCATTCTCCCTTTTTGACCCTGGGGTTCCCCTGTACTGGGGCATATAAAGTTTGCAATTCCAATGGGCCTCTCTTTGCAGTGATGGCTGACTAGGCCATCTTTTGATACATATGCAGCTAGAGACAAGAGTTCCGGGGTACTGGTTAGTTCATATTGTTGTTCCACCTATAGGGTTGCAGTTCCCTTTAGCTCCTTGAGTAATTTCTCTAGCACCTCCATTGGGGGCCGTGTGATCCATCCAATAGCTGACTGTGATCATCCACTTCTGTGTTTGCTAGGCCCCGGCTTGGTCTCACAAGAGACAGCTATATCTGCGTCCTTTCAGCAAAATCTTGCTAGTGTATGCAATGGTGTCAGCGTTTGGAAGCTGATTATGAGATGGATCCCTGCATATGGCAATCACTAGATGGTCCATCCTTTCGTCGCAGCTCCAAATTTTGTCTCTGTAACTCCTTCCATGGGTGTTTTGTTCCCATTTCTAAGAAGTGGCAAAGAGTCCACACTTTGGTCTTCGTTCTTCTTGAATTTCATGCGTTTAGCAAATTGTATCTTATATCTTGGGTATCCTAAGTTTCTGGGCTAATATCCACTTATCAGTGAGTACATATTGTGCGAGTTCCTTTGTGATTGGGTTACCTCACTCAGGATGATGCCCTCCAGGTCCATCCATTTGCCTAGGAATTTCATAAGTTCACTTTTCTTAATAGCTGAGAAGTACTCCATTGTGTAAATGTACCACATTTTCTGTATCCATTCCTCTGTTGAGGGGCATCTGGGTTCTTTCCAGCTTCTGGCTATTATAAATAAGGCTGCTATGAACATAGTGGAGCATGTGTCCTTCTTACCGGTTGGGACATCTTCTGGATATATGCCCAGGAGAGGTATTGTGGGATCCTTCGGTAGTACTATGTCCAATTTTCTGAGGAACTGCCAAACTGATTTCCAGAGTGGTTGTACAAGTTTGCAATCCCACCAACAATGGAGGAGTGTTCCTCTTTCTCCACATCCTTGCCAGCATCTGCTGTCACCTGAATTTTTGATCTTAGCCATTCTGACTGGAGTGAAGTGGAATCTCAGGGTTGTTTTGATTTGCATTTCCCTGATGATTAAGGATGTTGAACATTTTTTCAGGTGCTTCTCAGCCATTCGGTATTCCTCAGGTGAGAATTCTTTGTTCAGCTCTGAGCCCCATTTTTTAATGGGGTTATTTGATTTTCTGAAGTTCACCTTCTTGAGTTCTTTATATATATTGGATATTAGTCCCCTATCTGATTTGGGATAGGTAAAGATACTTTCCCAATCTGTTGGTGGCCTTTTGTCTTATTGACGGTGTCTTTTGCTTTGCAGAACCTTTGCGATTTTATGAGGTCCCATTTATCGATTCTCGATCTTACAGCACAAGCCATTGCTGTTCTATTCAGGAATTTTTCCCCTGTACCCATATCTTCAAGGCTTTTCCCTACTTTCTCCTCTATAAGTTTCAGTGTCTCTGGTTTCATGTGGAGTTCCTTAATCCACTTATATTTGACCTTAGTACAAGGAGATAGAAATGGATCAATTCGCAATTTTCTACATGATAACTGCCAGTTGTGTCAGCACCATTTGTTGAAAATGCTGTCTTTTTTCCACTGGATGGTTTTAGCTCCCTTGTCAAAGATCAAGTGACCATAGGTGTGTGGGTTCATCTCTGGGTCTTCAATTTTGTTCCATTGGTCTACTTGTCTGTCACTATACCAATACCATGCAGTTTTATCACAATTGCTCTGTAGTACAGCTTTAGGTCAGGCATGGTGATTCCACCAGAGGTTCTTTTATCCTTGAGAAGAGTTTTTGCTATCCTAGGTTTTTTGTTATTCCAGATGAATCTGCTGATTGCCCTTTCTAATTCGTTGAAGAATTGAGTTGGAATTTTGATGGGGATTGCATTGAATCTGTAGATTGCTTTTGGCAAGATAGCCATTTTTACAATGTTGATCCTGCCAATCCATGAGCATGGGAGATCTTTCCATCTTCTGAGATCTTCTTTAATTTCTTTCTTCAGAGACTTGAAGTTCTTATCATACAGATCTTTCACTCCCTTAGTTAGAGTCACGCCAAGGTATTTTGTATTATTTGTGACTATTGAGAAGGGTGTTGTTTCCCTAATTTCTTTCTCAGCCTGTTTATCCTGTGTGCACAGAAAGGCCATTGACTTGTTTGAGTTAATTTTATATCCAGCTACTTCATTGAAGCTGTTTATCAGGCTTAGGAGTTCTCTTCTTGACGTTACCTATTATGGCTGTGTTGAGGTATAATCAATCTCAAGATAATTTTAATTCACACTTATGAGATAGCTGACGACACTTTATAGCTAAATAATGTATTTACTTTGACAACTATTTAGCTCACTAATTCACTCATTGACTAGAAGATTTGAGATTTTACATTTAATATTACAGTTGTTCTTTTTAATATATATTTTAGATGATAGCCCTGGTATGATTACAACACAGAAGGCTTATCTTCCATTCTGCAGTCACACCGTTCAACTGATTGTTTTTCTATATAAAAGTGTTTTAACTTTATCACACTTGTCAATTTGGGAGCTTATCTCCCATGTTTTTGGAGTCTCTTTCAGAAAATTCTATCCATTTATCAACAGACAATATCAGTTGTGGCAGCAAATGGGACTGAAAGTTTGGGGGATCATCACCACCACCACCACCACCACCATCATCATCAACAACAACACCATCATCATCATCATCAATTTCTTTCCTTTCTTGTGGTTTTTAAGCACATGAATTCCATGGATATAGCATATATGTGGAATTCAGAGGAACATTTTGGAGAATAGTTTCTCTCTGCTCACAAAGTGAGACCCATGGATCAAATTTGGGTTTTATGACAATGTTACACACTGAGGAGATTTTTGCTGGCACTGGCAGAACTATGTTAGTTTTCTTTTCTAGAGATCTGATCTTGAAACATTTTCAAATTATTTTTTGGTCTTCTGTAAATTTTGTGAATGTTGCAGACATGAACCTAATACATTCCTCTTCAATTCATATTACATAGATAACATTTATTTCTCTACTTTCACAATGTTTCCTGTTCAAGATGAATGTGTAATTATCTTGATTTTTGTTGAAAATATATTGATAGATAAGAAAAATGCACATGCCAATCATTTCCCCTAATATAAAATTCTGATTTTAGTAATACATATTAAAGCATACTTTAAGGTGAATGCAACAATGAAGGTGAATACTGGTATTTTAGGACCAAATTAACTTTGGCAAAAGCAATTGTTAATGCAACTTATTTAGCTGGCCATAGTTGGTATTTTTTTCTTTATTACTGCAATACACTTACTCTGTTGAGTGTAGAAGGAATTGAAAACGAGAACATAAAAATAGATAAGGAAGACAGAGATGAGTCACTTTAAAAGGTGAGACATAAATAATTTGTAAAAGATACTGTCAAATAAAAAAGATATTTACTATTGAAGTTTCCTCATTCATGATTAATCACATGATGCCAGCATGTACCACAAAACTCTTACAAAAAGTAACAGAGTCTCAGGACACATAAATTAAAATATAATCTTGTTAATGACATAGCAAAGTTGTCTTCTGAGAAGAGACACATACTAAATTGCTCTTGAATGAGACTTGTTCATTTTAATCACAGGGAAACTCCTGTCTGTGGTTTTAAAGAAAGCTTGAATATTGATAGACCTAATGATGTGTGGTCACAAACATAATGAAACCATAGAATAATTCTAATTTGTTGATTTTCTTTTACAGCTTTTGAAGCTGTTGGCTATTTGAAACACATCCTTCTCTCATTAAGTTCTTGTTGACCTGTGGTCAAGCCTCCACAAAGCCAGAGTGTTGAATCAATGGGACTGATTGCCATTGAGATAAAAGCAGGGGATATGGAGTCCAGCGGGTTTTACTTCTGATTGCCATCCTAGTACAAATTCATTCTAAAGTCTTTAGGGTAATAATTTGGTTTTCTAATTAATTTTTGACTTAAAATTTTCTAGAATTTAATCCTTATGTTTGTAAGGATATATGTGTGTATGGGTTTGTATATGCATTTCCTGAACAAATTGTCATAGGTACAACATGAGATATTTGATCTAGCATGCATATTGTAGCATTTTAGAAAAAAAATTAATTCTGTTTATTGAAATTACTTTTAAAAAGCGTTTATCAAACTACAGGAAGTATTTTAAAAAGCTCTTCTTATGGGAGGCCTTGAGCACATGAAAGCTGTTCATTTTTATTATTTTGACTCAATGCTGGAAGGCTGTGTCAATGGTCTTTGTGAGATAATCTGTGTAAGTACTTTTAACAAGAATGCTTTAACAAGTATCATTCTATCTGTATCTGGGGATAGAACTGGGCTCTCCTTTGTCTCCAGAGTCTGAGAAATTCCAGTTATGTCCTTCAGGGATCCCTGACTTTACTTGTAGCCACACACAGAGAGCATTAATTATAAACCTCAAGGTCCCTGTAATTTTGGCCACAAAGAATAGAGTTATAATATAATTCAACTATTTCCACCCCAAATTTTATTTCTTGAAGCTTCTGAACAAATGAGAGACTTTGTCAAGTTTGGAGTTTATGGATTTCCATCCTCAGTTAAAAATAGCATCTGCATTGAATACGCTCTTGTGCTATGTGGTTCAAACTGTTTTCTATTGTGATGTCCCTCACAGTATTGTGACACAGCCAGTACATAAACATGCAGACACCAAAAGTCAAGCATTCAATGTGTCTTTCTGTGTCTTCTCTTTGTTCATGTAATTTAAAGGCATTTCTAACATTCATCCGTATTTTCCTTTTTTTTTTCAGTTTTTGAACATATAACCATCAAGTCTCTCCATTACCAATTACCAGATTCACAGTATGCAAACCAAAGTTTAATTTACCCAAGTAAATATAATGGATACTGATGAAGAAAGACACACAGAACCAACATCTTCACACAAAGGCATATACAAATGCATACAATAATCACACAAATGTGTACTCATACACATATGAAAATGTAAACATAGATAAATATAGGTATATCTTACTTACTAACATGCAAAAAATGATATTTTAGCATGTATTTAAGACAAAATTACATGGATCAAATGGCACAGATAATAAACACTGTAATTAACCTTGCCGGTCCTTCATTTGTCACTTTCCCTTCTTAGCCCTAGCACACCTATATTTCCCTTCCTACTCTCTTTTAAATCCATGGCCTCTTTTTACTTTTTTTTTTTCACTTTGCTTGCTAATTTTTTTTTTCTTTTAGGAAAATCAGAAGAATTTTTATCTATTTGCTATAACTTAGAAAAATAAAACATTGCAATTAAAAGGTGTTGCTACTTCTTGATGTCTATGTTTTCTACCTGTATTATGAGATGCTTACATTATTTAAACTAACAGTTTAGTATATTACTGGCCCATGTACAAATGTCAAAGGATACTTAAAAATGATGAAAGAAACAGATCTGATGAGTTGTGTCAAGTAATAAAAAAGAGAAAAATATGTGAAAAGTGAAAATGCTCTTAGTCTAAAGAGATAGGTGGATGATTGCTGTGTATGGGAGGGGTGCTTGGAGTCACAGAACCTACATACAAAATTGGGAAGTTTAAGGCTGGGGAGATGGATCAGTGTTTAAAAAAATTCTGTTTCCCTGATAGGACAAGAGTTCAGTTCCTATCTTCCACATAATGACCAACAACCATCTATAACTCCATTTCTAGATTTTGCAATGGCATCTTCTGTGAGAGCATTGGATGCATATGATATATAGACTTACCATATACATAATCATTCTTATATATAAATAGAACAAAGCATTCTATATATAAAATAAAAGTAAAATTTAAAAATTGAATAAAAGTAGTGGCCTACCTTTAATTTCAGTTAGCTGTATATATATATATATATATATATATATATATATATATATATATATATATATATATGCAATAGCTTAGCCATATTAGCAAGCTATGGATTCATAGAGAGACTCTGCTTCAAAAATATAATGGATACTGATGAAGAAAGACACACAGAACCAACATCTTCACACAAAGGCATATACAAATGCATACAATAATCACACAAATGTGTACTCATACACATATGAAAATGTAAACATAGATAAATATAGGTATATCTTACTTACTAACATGCAAAAAATGATATTTTAGCATGTATTTAAGACAAAATTACATGTGCTAATGAAATTATCCAGTGAAATGATTAATGCTTCCAAAATTGCAAAGTGAACTCACAGGAAATCATCTAGTAGTGCAGTGATAAAGAAATTCTGTTATTCTTTAGTTTCACTCATGATTATTTTCAGAGAAGAACACTGAGGGAGGTTTTTTTTTTTTTTTTTTTTTTTGAGAATTGTTATCTGGAAACACTTTCTAAAACCAGAACAAAAGACAAAGGCAAAAAGGAAAGAATGAGGGTATAAAGAAGTCAAGAGAGATGAGAAGGGAAGCCATGCTGATAAATCTTTTGACATTGCTTGATGATTCACCTTGAAAAAATATTATATGGTACAATTTACCAATTGTATCTTATTTGTGTGGGACAACATGAGAAGGAAGAAGCTGGGCTTAGAAAATGATTCAGTGGGAAAATTGTTTATCTTGCAAGCTTGACGATCTAAGACTGAACCCCAAGGACCAACAGAAATACAGGTATGGAAACCCAAAAGTGATGTGTTAGCATATGTCTATCATTCTAACAATGGACCTCATAAGATATATGGTCAGCCATTTTAGCCAAATGGTGGCCTCCGGGTACAATGGAGATCTGGTCTTAAAACATTAAATAGAGAGCCATAGATAGCTGGATATTAATATCCGAATATCTGGCCCATGGATGTGAATAGCAGTAAGTATACACAGCACAAATGCATATATGGTACACACACACACACACACACACACACGCACCACAGAATAAAATGAGAAAGAATGAAATTGAGGTCTTGTTTCCATTTTCTTCCTTTCTTTCCTTCCTTCTTTCTTTCTTTCTTTCTTTCTTTCTTTCTTTCTTCTTTCTTTCTTTCTTTCTTTCTTTCTTTCTTTCTTTCTTTTCTTTCTTTCTTTCTTTTTTTTTTTTGTTGTGTTGTTGTTCCTGTTCAGCTCATGTTTTTAGGTCCTTTTAATTTTATTTTATTATTTATTTTTTTAAATATTTTTATTAGGTATTTTCCTCATTTACATTTCCAATGCTATACCAAAAGTCCCCCATACCCTCCCCCCAACTCCCCTACCCACACACTCCCACTTTTTGGCCCTGGCGTTCTCCTGTACTGGGGCATATAAAGTTTGCATGTCCAATGGGCCTATCTTTCCAGTGATGGCCTACTAGGCCATCGTTTGATACATATGCAGCTAGAGTCAAGAGCTCCGAGGTACTGGTTAGTTCATAATGTTGTTCTACCTATAGGGTTGCAGATCCCTTTAGCTCCTTGGGTACTTTCTCTAGCTCCTCCATTGGGAGCCCTGTGATCCATCCAATAGCTGACTGTGAGCATCTTCTGTGTTTGCTAGGCCCCAGCATATTCTCACAAGAGCCCTGTGATCCATCCAATAGCTGACTGTGAGCATCCACTTCTGTGTTTGCTAGGCCCTGGCATAGTCTCACAAGAGACAGCAATATCAGGGTCCTTTCAGCAAAATCTTGCTAGTGTATGCAATGGTGTCAGCATTTGGAGGCTGATTATGGGATGGATCCCTGGATATGGCAGTCTCTAGATGGTCGATCCTTTTGTCTCAGCTCCAAACTTTGTCTCTGTAACTCCTTCCATGGGTGTTTCGTTCCCTATTCTAGAAGGGGCAAAGTGTCCACACTTTGGTCTTCGTTCTTCAGTTTCATGTGTTTTGCAAATTGTATCTTATATCTTGGGTATTCTAAGTTTCTGGGCTAATATCCACTTATCAGGGAGTACATATCATGTGAGTTCTTTTGTGATTGGGTTATTTCACTCAGGATGATGCCCTCCAGGTCCATCGATTTGTCTACGAATTTCATAAATTCATTCTTTTTAATAGCTGAGTAGTACTCCATTGTGTAAATGTATCACATTATCTGTATTCATTTTTCTGTTGAGGGGCATCTGGGTTCTTTCCAGCTTCTGGCTATGATAAATAAGGCTGCTATGAACACAGTGGAGCATGTGTCTTTCTTACTAGTTGGAACATCTTTTGGATATATGCCCAGGAGAGGTATTGCAGGATCCTCTGGTAGTACTATGTCCAATTTTCTGAGGAACTGCCAGACTGATTTCCAGAGTGGTTGTACAAGTTTCCAATCCCACCAACAATGGAAGAGTGTTCCTCTTTCTCAACATCCTCTCCAGCATCTGCTGTCACCTGAGTTTTTGATCTTAGCCTTTCTGACTGGTGTGAGATGGAATCTCAGGGTTGTTTTGATTTGCATTTCCCTAATGATTAAGGATGCTGAACATTTTTTGAGGTGCTTCTCAGCCATTCGGTATTCCTCAGGTGAGAATTCTTTGTTTATCTCTGAACCCCATTTTTAATGGGGTTATTTGATTTTCTGGAGTCTACCTTCTTGAGTTCTTTATATTATATTGGATATTAGTCCTCTATCTGATTTAGGATAGGTAAAGATCCTTTTCCAATCTGTTCTTAGCCTTTTTGACTTATTGACAGTGTCTTTTGCATTACAGAAGCTTTACAATTTTATGAGGTCCCATTTGTCAATTCTCAATCTTACAGCACAAGCCATTGCTGTTGTATTTAGGAATTTTCCCCATGTGCCAATATCTTTGAGGCTTCTCCCCACTTTTTTCCTCTATAAGTTTCAGTGTCTCCGGTTTTATGTGGAGCTCCTTGATCCACTTAGATTTGACCTTAGTACAAGCCGACAGGAATGGATCAATTCGAATTCTTCTCCATGTTAACCACCAGTTGTGCCAGCACCATTTGTTGAAAATGCTGTCTTTTTTCAACTGGATAGTTTTAGCTCCCTTGTCGAAGATCAAGTGACCAAAGGTGTGTGAGTTCATTTCTGGGTCTTCAATTCTATTCCATTGGTCTACTTTTCTGTCATTATACCAGTACCATGCCTTTTTTTTTTTTTATCACAATTGCTCTATATTAAAGCTTTAGGTCAGGCATGGTGATTCCACCAGAGGTAGTTTTATCCTTGAGAAGAGTTTTTGGTATCCTATGTTTTTTGTTATTCCAGATGAATTTGCATATTGTTCTTTCTGATTTGTTGAAGAATTGAGTTGGAATTTTGATGGGGATTTCAGTGAATCTGTAGATTGCTTTTGGCAAGATAGCCATTTTTACAGTGGTGATCCTGCCAATCCATGAGCATGGGAGATCTTTCCATCTTCTGAGATCTTCTTTAATTTCTTTCTTCAGAGACTTGAAGTTCTTACCATATAGATCTTTTACTTCCTTAGTTAGAGTCACGCCAAAGTTTTATAATATTTGTGACTATTGAGAAGGGTGTTGTTTCCCTAATTTCTTTCTCAGCCTGTTTATTCTTTGTATAGAGAAAGGTCATTGAGTTGTTTGAGTTAATTTTATATCCAGCTACTTCACCAAAGCGGTTTATCAGTTTTAAGAGTTCTCTGGTGGAATTTTTAGGGTCACTTATATATACTATTATATCATCTGTAAAAAGTGATATTTTGACTTCATCTTTTCCAATTTGTGTCCCTTTGATCTCCTTTTGTTGTCGAATTGCTCTGGCTAGGACTTCAAGTACAATGTTGAATAGGTAGGGAGAGAGTGGACAGCCTTGTCTAGTCCCTGATTTTAGTGGGATTGCTTCCAGCTTCTAACCATTTACTTTGATGTTGGCTACTGGTTTGCTGTAGATTGCTTTTATCATGTTTAGGCATGGGCCTTGAATTCCTGACCTTTCCAAGACTTTTATCATGAATGGGTGTTGGATCTTGTCAAATGCTTTTTCAGCATCTAACGAGATGATCATGTGTTTTTTGTCTTTGAGTTTGTTTATATACAAGATTATGTTGATGGATTTCTGTATATTGAACCATCCCTGCATCCCTGGAATAAAACCTACTTGGTCAGGATGGATAATTGTTTTAATGTGTTCTTGGATTTGAATAGCGAGAATTTTATTGAGTGTTTTTGCATTGATATTCATAAGGGAAATTGGTCTGAAGTTCTCTAACTTTTTTGGATCTTTCTGTGGTTTAGGTTTCAGAGTAATTGTGGCTTCATAGAATGAGTTGGGTAGAGTACATTCTACTTCTCTTTTGTGAAATAATTTGTGTAGAACTGGAATTAGATCTTCTTTGAAGATCTGATAGAACTCTATACTAAACCCATCTGGTCCTGGCCTTTTTTGGGTTGGGAGACTATTTTTTAGATTGTTAACTTCATCCTGATTTAACTTTGGTACCTTGTAGCTGTCTAAAAATTTGTCCATTTCGTCCAGGTTTTCCAGTTTTGTTGAGTATAGCCTTTTGTAGAAGGATCTGATGGTGTTTTGGATTTCTTCAGGATCTGTTGTTATCTCTCCATTTTCATTTCTGATTTTGTTAATTAGGATGCTGTCCCTGGGCCCTCTAGTGAGTCTGTATAAGGGTTTATCTATCTTGTTGATTTTCTCAAAGAACCCCCTCCTTGTTTAGTTGATTCTTTGAATAGTTCTTCTTGTTTCCACTTGGTTTATTTCGCCCCTGAGTTTGATTATTTCCTGCCTTCTACTTCTCTTGGGTGAATTTGCTTCCTTTTATTCTAGAGCTTTTAGGTCTGTTGTCAAGCTGCTAGTGTGTTCTCTCTCTAGTTTCTTTTTGGAGGCACTCAGAGCTATGAGTTTCCCTCTTAGAAATGCTTTCATTGTGTCCCAGATGTTTGGGTATGTTGTGGCTTCATTTTCATTAAACTCTAAAAAGTCTTTAATTTCTTTCTTTATTCCTTCCTTGACCAAGGTATCATTGAGAAGAGTGTTGTTCAGTTTTCACGTGAATGGTGGCTATACATTATTTATGTTGTTATTGAAGATCAGCCTTAGTCATGGTGGTCTGATATGATACATGGGACAATTTCAATATTTTTGTATCTGTTGAGGCCTGTTTTGTGACCAATCATATGGTCAATTTTGGAGAAGGTCCCGCGAGGTGCTGAGAAGAAGATATATCCTTTTTCTATTAGAATAAAATGTTCTGTAGATATCTGTTAAGTCCATTTGTTTCATAATTTCTGTTAGTTTCATTGTGTCCCTGTTTAGTTTCTGTTTCCATGATCTGTCCAGTGATGAAAGTGGTGTGTTGAAGTCTCCCACTATTATTGTGTGAGGTGCAATGTGTGCTTTGAGCTTTACTAAAGTTTCTTTAATGAATGTGGCTGCCCTTACATTTGGAGCATAGATATATAGATTTGAGAGTTCCTCTTGGAGGATTTTACCTTTGATGAGTATGAAGTGCCCCTCCCTGTCTTGTTTGATAACTTTGGGTTGGAAGTTGATTTTATTAGATATTAGAATGGCTACTCCAGCTTGTTTCTTCAGACCATTTGCTTGGAAATTTGTTTTCCAGCCTTTCATTCTGAGGCAGTGTCTGCCTTTTTCCCATAGATGGGTTTCCTGTAAACAGCAGAATGTTGGGTCCTGTTTGTGTAGCCTATCTGTTAGTCTATGTCTTTTTATTGGAGAATTGAGTCCATTATTATTAAGAGATATTAAGGAAAAGTAACTGTTGCTTCCTATTATTTTTGTTGTTAGAGTTGGCATTCTGTTCTTGTGGCTGTCTTCTTTTTGGTTTGTTGAGGGATTACTTTCTTGCTCTTTCAAGGGCGTGGTTTCCGTCCTTGTATTGTTTTTTGGTTTTTTGTTTTTTTTCTGTTATTATCCTTTAAAAGGCTGGATTCGTTGAAATATAATGTGTGAATTTGGTTTTGTTGTGGAATACTTTGGTTTCTCCATCTATGGTAATTGAGAGTTTGGCTGGGTATAGTAGCCTGGGCTGGCATTTGTATTTTCTTAGTGTCTGTACAATGTCTGTCCAGGATCTTCTGGCTTTCATAGTCTGTGGTGAAAATCTGGTGTAATTCTGATAGGCCTGCCTTTATATGTTACTTGATCTTTTTCCCTTACTGCTTTTAATATTCTATCTTTATTTAGTGCATTTGTTGTTCTGATTATTATGTGTCGGGAGGAATTTCTTTTTTCGTCCAGTCTATTTGGAGTTCTGTAGGCTTCTTATATGTTCACGAGCATCTCTTTCTTTAGGTTTGGGAAGTTTTCTTCTATAATTTTGTTGACGATATTAGCTGGCCCTTTAAGTTGAAAGTCTTCATTCTCATCTACTCCTATTATCTGTAGGTTGGTCTTCTCATTGTGTCCTGGATTTCCTGGATGTTTTGAGTTAGGATCTTTTTGCATTTTGTATTTTCTTTGATTGTTGTGCCGGTGTCCTCTATGGAATCTTCTGCACCTGATATTCTCTCTTCTATCTCTTGTATTCTGTTGGTGATGCTCGCATCTATGGCTCCAGATTTCTTTCCTAGGGTTTCTATCTCCAGCGTTGCCTCACCTTGGGTTTTCTTTATTGTGTCTACTTTCCTTTTTAGGTCTTGTATGGTTTTATTCAATTCCATCACCTGTTTGGTTGTGTTTTCCTGCAATTCTTTAAGGGATTTTTGTGCTTCCTCTTTAAGGTCTTCTACCTGTTTAGCAGTGTTCTCCTGTATTTCTTTAAGTGAGTTATTAAAGTCCTTTTTGACGTCCTCTACCATCATCATGAGATATGCTTTTAAATCCAGGTCTAGCTTTTCGGGTGTGTTGGGGTGCCCAGGACTGGGTGGCGTGGGAGTGCTTTGTTCTGATGATGGTGAGTGGTCTTGGTTTCTGTTAGTAAGATTCTTAAGTTTGCCTTTTGCCGCCTGGTAATCTTTGGAGTTAGTTGTTATAGTTGTCTCTGGTTAGAACTTGTTCCTCAGGTGATTATGTTAGCCTCTATCAGCAGACCTGGGAGACTAGCTCTCTCCTGAGTTTCAGTGGTCAGAGTACTCTCTGAAGGCAAGCTCTCCTCTTGCAGGGAAGGTGCCCAGATATCTGACGGACGTTCGACCTGTCTCTTGGCAGAAGTTGTGTTCCACTCACCAGAGGTCTTAAGAACCCATGGAGGGTCCTGTGGGGACCTTGCTGGTGTTCGCAGACTCTGTGCCCAAAGTAACCCAGTGCTGGTGTGGAACGGAAGGGTCTTGTGACCCTGATCAGGCCAGGTTTTCTGCTTCCCTAATTAATGCAGTCTCAGGTCCTATTCGATTGGATTGGAGCAGCCACTGTGTTCCACTCACTAGAGGTCTTAAGATCCTGTGGAGTGTCCTATGTGGAAATTGAGGGTGTCCTCAGACTCAGCACCCAAGGTACCCAGGTGTTGGAGTGGTTGTATCCAGTTTCATTCACCTTTCCTACAACATGCAAGTAAAAATATCCAATAAAGCACATACCTTTCTGAGACTTATAAAGTAATATAATCAGAAAGAACCAAAATAAGCAATGGATTGAGAATATAAATTTTTTTTTTCCCAGTAGAGAGGCTCATAAGTGCTCTGAAAAAAAAAATACACCCACAGTATAAGAGAAAACCAAGGACAGTAATTTCCCTGGAGAGGTCAGGATCGTAATGAGGACATGAATATTAGACAAGGCTTTGGCATTCGAGCTGATCATAGACATTGGAGTAAGAAAGTGGATAGGTGGTGCGTTTAAAGAACAGGGAGGCACATGAAAATTTGTAGGACAGAATAGGACTTGTTTATAGACACTACAATGTTTTAAAGAAAATCAGGAAAATTACTCTAGTTTCCTCTGTAACATGTAACAATGGCAAAACTCTTCAAATTTTCTGGTCATACAATTTAATAGCTTTGTAAATATTTAAACCAAACCAAGCCAAAACAAAATAAAAAACCACTTCAAGTCTAATAAGAAAAATTCTGTGATCTTCAAATCTATTCTGAAGTGTCTCTCAATTCTTATCTCCCCCCCAACCCCCGGGGAAGATTCTAACTCTTAGATGTCACAGAAGGAACACCACACAGAATCTCCTATTTTTAGATTACTGTTAGCACACTATTTTAGATATCTGTTTATATTATTTATATTTTAGTAGATAATTATAATGAAATATAATTGGTATGGATAATATCGCAGAAGTTTATATTCGGCCATTTAAAATTTTATCCACTATAAGTGCTATAAGTATTTCCAGATCATTTTACACAGATTTATTTAATTACTATGGGTTGGATCATTAGATCAGAGCATAGGTGGATAAAACTAACTTTTTCACAAATTGGTCAGTAGTTTTTCAAATCCGCTGATTAATATCATCATCAGGAATGTGTGAGAAACTAAAACTAATTTCTAGAAAATATCACATGAATATGGCTCTTTGATTTTAGAAATTTTTATAAACACATGGTTGTATGAACTAGGACTTTATATTTTTATTCTTCTTTTCTTTTGTTTCTTCTTTTTTCAAGACAGGGTTTTGCTGTGCAAAAACCTTGGTTGTCTTGAAACTTTTTTTGTAGTTCAGGCTGGATTTGACCCCAGAGGGATCAGTCTCCTTCTGCCTCTGGAGTCTTGGGCTTAACGGTCCATGTCAGCATGCCCTTGGTTGTTGTCTTAACCTTGGTTTCTATGATAAATAGGGTTTGGGATAAACTTTTCCAATGAGAACTATGTTTCACATTTTACTCACATGCTCTGTCCATTTGCTGTTGAGGGTATTTCTTTATTTGATGCTTTACCAAGCTATGCAGACATGTTGCTATGCAGTTTGTACAATAGCCTTTTCTGAGATATATGTATAAGCAACAATCTTGCACAGTGTAAGGCTATCTTTTCATCATGTCTCACAAAATGGATGGGGAAACATGTATTCAGTATTTATTTTGTGTTGAGCTGATTTTGTTTATGGTTTTAGAAAAATATTTGTTAAACTCATATATTCAAGAATCCATCTGCTTTCCTCTGAAATCTTGCTTTGTGTTTTTCATCTTTATATTTAGGTTTATAATGAATTTTAATCCATTTTTATTTGCTTTCTTTGAAAAGCTGTAATATTTTTATACTATGAAAATAGCCAATATTTGTAGCATTGTTTTAAAAAGTTATTGTCTTGACTTATAATGTAAATTTTATGAGTGACTTAACCGAACTAAGTGGATCTTTAACTTCTAATTTTTGTATCTTTTAATTGATACTTATTAATATTGGTAGAATGATGCTGTACTCTAATATCTGGTTTTCAAAGGTTGAAAGAGGTACTCTTACTTACCCTTACTTTCTTCATGATTTCCATAATATTTTTCCTAATCTAGCTTACCTGCAATTCATATACACTTGCAGATTTTTGCCATCAGTTACTAAATATTTTTATCATGGAACTTGCAGTAGAATTAGACTGAACACACACTTTACATTTTAAAATTACTGTCTCTTAACACATAATCAAGTAAGAAATTAAAAGGAACTCTAATAAAAGGCATGCATAGAGCTAGTAACTTACTTTATAATTAATAAATACAGCAAAGGTCTGAGTTTCCAAAAATAGACTGCACACTATGCCATATGCTGTGGCATTATACTGCTAAATAGCAATGTCACCACCACCCCTATTAGTTTGAGGGAAGCATATGAGGAAACACAAATACGTTAAGAAAGTAGTGCAATTTTCACAACATTATGAGAAAGAAGTCACATATGTAAAATATTATTGGATCCAACTTGGCATATAGATTTTCTCATAACAGTCAGAGGTGCAGCAGGGGAGAGTGGATCTCTTCCTGAGGTGGCACACTTATGGGTCTCAAACGCAAATGAAATTAACAGAGGCATTTATCAGAAAGGAGGATGCTGAAACCAAATTCCAGAGAGTAGGTAAATGTCTTTAGCAGTTTCACTTTGTGTTCTGGAGAAAAGGCAGCTGAATTGCCAGATAGCATCAAATGACTGTAATGTTGAAATTCTGGGGAGACAGAGGAATGAGGATTGTCGTGGGTATGAGGGCAGCATGGGCTGCATACTGAGCTTGAGAAAGCATGGAGCTTATAACTAAACTGTGTCAAAATCAACAAATAAAAAGATAATTAAATAGCTATAGTTTCATTAGGCAGAATTACATCAGTAATATTTGTTTGTTTTATCTATTACCCTCTCTCTCTTTGTCCCACTCTCATATCTATTTATGTATTATCTATCTCTCTATATGTCTGTCTATCTATCTATCTATCTATCTATCTATCTATCTATCTATCTATCTATCATCTACTATCTATCTAATCTATCTAATCTATCATCTATCTCATCTATCATGTATATATCTATTTATCTATTATCATCTATCTACTATCTATCTGTTTATGATTATCATCACTATGTATCAATCACTCTATCTCTATGTGTGGTACCTGGATGTGTATGTAGACTAGTTATCACCTTGCAAGCATCTGTTTTCTATTACTACCATAGGAATTCTGTGTATCAAATATCATTTGGTTTAGCAGTTACTATCATTACCCACATCAACCATCTTACAACTCCCGAGGCACAAGCATTTAAGTGAATTAGAAATTGAAAAGTTTGCATATATTTATGGAAAGAATTATGCACTACTAAAACTTCCAAAAATCTTATTGAACAGGTTCTTTGGGCAGTTGTATGACGTTTTAAAAGGAAACAATTTATCCTAAAACAAAATGTAAATTAATAAAATTTATTTATTAAGAAAATCATATTCAGCATGGCAGGTAACTAGTATTGGGATAAGACACTAAGAAATAATTAAAAATAATTTTATCTCTAAATTTTTAGCATTTTAAATATAGACATAGATTATTATCTTTTCAGATATGAATAAAGTTTTATGGGAAAGATTAGGATTTTAGTCCTAAGGAACAATATTTTGTTGTTTGTTGTTGTTTTTCCACTCTTAATGGTTGCCCTTTGGCTGATAAAATGAGTCATTTTT
This sequence comes from Mus caroli, assembly GCF_978045245.1. Lineage (NCBI taxonomy): Eukaryota > Metazoa > Chordata > Mammalia > Rodentia > Muridae > Mus > Mus caroli. The sequence goes on from NW_028227265.1 coordinate 66,093,709, forward strand.
TTTTTCTGTATAGTTTTGTTTGCTTTTCCTGTTTATATTATTCAAGGAGGGACAACTTAAAGATGTTATATTGATATAACCACTTTCTCCCAAAAATATCTAGTTCATGATTTTTATTTCAATTTCCTTTAGATCAAAGAGTATTCACAGATATATTTCATAACAAAAATTACTTCATTTAGAAAGTTTCTTCTTTATGATTTTCTCAAAGAAATCCATTTCATCCCTTTCAGAGAAGATGTTTCTCATGACAAACAATGTTTATTTCTAATTAGCATATTTTTACCATATATATTGCTTTCATGCAAATTGTGTATGATGTATATTAAATAACTTCATTGTAAATGTTTTTGAGTTGTCATTTGATATAACTCCTTTCACTGACATTTGAATATGAATTTGAAAAAGTCATATTAAAGTGTATGTGTGTTTCTGTTCATATTCTTTTATTCTATTTAACTACTTAGATTTGAGTAACGCTGTATAATAAATTAGGAATATCATCTAGAGGCACAAAGAATTAAAATCTTAGTCACCAGTCTCAAGTTAATTTACTAATGGGGCCATAGTCAGAGATTTTAATTCACTGAGGAAGCTATTGTTGGGTCCATCGGATTCTGTTTCTTTTACTCTCTTTTACTCTGTATTCAGGGTTGACATGAGTGGGTTGCTTAGACACCTCATGCTCCTGCCACTGATGTGCTGCTAAGAGCACTCTCAAATGTAATGTGGAGGAAAGATGTAAACTGAACTCCAAAACTATGAGCTTACAAAATACTACACATTTAATATCATGATTGCCTAAAATGTTTTGTTATTATCAGTGGTGACAAATACAAATAGTTGTTTAGTGTACTGCTCATTTCTTTTTTTTTAAACAAAATTTTTATTAGATATTTTCTTCATTTACATTTCAAATGTTATCCCAAAAGTCTCTATACCCTCCCCCTGCCCTGCCTTTCAACTCACCCACTCCTTCTTCCTGACCCTGGCATTCCCCTGTACAAGGGCATATAAGCTTTGCAAGACCAAGGTCCTCTCCTTTCAATGATGGCCAACTAGACCATCTTCTGCTACATATGCAGGTAGAGACACGAGCTTTGGGGGTAATGGTTAGTTCATATTGTTCAGCTCTTTGAGTACTTTCTCTAGCTCCTCCACTGGGGGCCCTGTGTTCCATCCAATAGATGACTGTGAGCATCCACTTCTGTATTTGCCAGGCACTGGCATAGCCTCACAAGAGACAGCTATATCAGGGTCCTGTCAGCAAAATCTTGCTGGCATATGCAATACAGCGTTTGGTGGCTAATGATGGGATGGATCCCTTGGTAGGGCAGTTTCTGAATGGTCCTTCCTTCGTCTCAGCTCCAAACTTTGTCTCTCTAACCCCTTCAATGGATATTTTGTTCCCCATTCTAAGGAGGAACGAAGTATCCACACTTTGGTCTTCCTTCTTGAGTTTCATGTGTTTTGCAAATTGTATCTTGGGTAATCATGTGAGTTCTTTTGTGATTGGGTTACCTCATTCAGGATTATATCCTCCAGATCCATCCATTTTCCTATGAATTTCATAAATTCATTGTTTTTAATAGCTGAGTAATAATGCATTCTGTAAATGTACCATACTTTTTGTATCCATTCCTCTGTTGAGGGGCATCTGGGTTCTTTCCAGCTTCTGGCTATTATAAATAAGGCTGCTATGAACATAGTGGAACATGTGTCCTTATTACCAGTTGGAACATCTTCTGGGTATATGCCCAGGAGAAGTATTGCTGGATACTCCAGTAGTACTATGTCCAATTTTCTGAGGAACCACCAAACTGATTCCCAGACTGGTTGTACAAGCTTGCAATCCCACCAGCGATGGAGGAGTGTCCTTTCTAAACATCCTCACCAGTATCTGCTGCCACCTGAATTTTTGATCTTAGTCCTTCTGACTGGTATGAGGGGAATCTCAGGGTTGTTTTGATTTGCATTTCCCTGATGATTAAGGATGTTGACCAATTTTTCACGTGCTTCTCAGCCATTTGGTATTCCTCAGTTGAGAATTCTTTGTTTAGCTATCTGCCACATTTTTTAATGTGGTTATTTGATTTTCTGGCATCCAGCTTCTTAGTTCTTTGTATATATTGAATATTAGTCCCCTATCTGCTTTAGGATTGGTAAAGATCCTTTCCCAATCTGTTCGTGGCCTTTTTGTCTTATTGACAGTGTCTTTTGCCTTACAGAAGCTTTGCAATTTTAAGAGGTCTCATTTTCAATTCTCGATCTTATAGCACAAGCCATTGCTTTTCTGTTCAGGAATTTTTCCCCAGTGCCCATATCTTCGAGGCTTTTCCCCACTTTCTCCTCTATAAGTTTTAGTGTCTCTGGTATTATGTGGAGTTCCTTAATCCACTTAGACTTTAGCTTTTTACAAGGAAATAAGAATGGATCAATTTGCAATCTTCTACATGATAACCGCCAGTTCAGCCAGCACCATTTGTTGAAAATGCTGTGTTTTTTCCACTGGATGGTTTTAGCTCCTTTCTAAAAGATCAAATGATCAAAGGTGTGTGTGTTCATTTCTGGGTATTCAGTTCTGTTCCATTGATCTACCTGTCTGTCGCTGTACCAGTACCATGCAGGTTTTATCACAATGGCTCTGTAGTACTGCTTGAGGTTAGACATGGTGATTCCACCAGAGGTTCTTTCATTGTTCAGAGTAGTTTTTGCTATCCTAGGTTTTATGTTATTCCATATGAATTTGCAAATAGTTCTTTCTAACTCTTTGAAGAATTGAGATGGAATTTTGATGGGGATTGCATTGAATCTGTAGATTGCTTTCAGCAAGATAGCCATTTTTTACTATATTAATCCTGCCAATCTATGAGCATGGAAACTCTTTCCATCTTCTGAGATATTCTTTGATTTCTTTCTTCAGAGACTTGAAGTTCTTATCATACAGATCTTTCACTTCCTTAGTTAGAGTCACACCAAGGTATTTTATATTTTTTTGACTATTGTGAAGGGTGTTGTTTCCCTAATTTCTTTTTCAGCCTGTTTATCCCTTGTGTAGATAAAGGCCATTGATTTGTCTCAGTTAATTTTATATCCAGCTACTGCTTGAAGCTATTTATCAGGTTTAGGGGTTCTCTGGTGGAATTGTTAGGGTCACTTATATATACTATCATATCATCTACAAACAGTGATAGTTTGACTTCTTCCTTTCCAATTTGTATCCACTTGATCTCCTTTTGTTGTCTAATTGCTCTGGCTAGTACTTCAAGTACTATATTGAATAGGTAGGGAGAAAGTGGGCAGCCTTGTATAGTCCCTGATTTTAGTGGGATTGTTTCCAGTTTCTCGCCATTTACTTTGATGTTGGCTACTGGTTTGCTGTAGATTGCCTTTATCATGTTTAGGTATGGGCCTTGAATTCCTGATTTTTCCAAGACTTTTATCATGAATGAGTGTTAGAGTTTGTCAAATGCTTTCTCAGCATCTAACAAGATGATCATGTGATTTTTCTCTTTGAGTTTGTTTATATAGTGGATTATGTTGAGGGATTTCCGTATATTAAAATATCCCTGCATCCCTGGGATGAAGCCTACTTGGTCATGATGGATGATCGTTTTAATGTGTTCTTGGATTCGGTTTGTGAGGATTTTATTGAGTATTTTTGCATAAATATTCATAAGGGAAATTGGTCTGAAGTTCTCTTTTTTTTGTTGGGTTTTTATGTGGTTTAGGTATTAGAGAAATTGTGGCTTTATAGAATGACTTGGGTAGAGCTCCTTCTGTTTCAGTTTTGTGGAACAGTACTAGGAGAATTGGAATTAGGTTTTCTTTGAAGATTTGATAAACTCTGCACTAAACCCAGCTTTGTTTTTGGTTGGGAGTACATTAATGACTGCTTCTATTTCTTTAGGGTAAATGGAACTGTTTAGATAGTTAATATGAACCTGCTTTAACTTTGGTACCTGCTATCTGTCTAGGAAATTGTTCATTTCATCCAGGTTTTTTTTTTTTTTTTTTTTTTGAGTATAGCCTTTCTAGTTGGATCTAACGATGTTTTGGATTTCCTCAGGTTCTGTTGTTATGTCTAATTTTTCATTTCTAATTTTGTTGGTTAGGATAATGTTTCTGTGCCCTCTAGTTAGTCTGGCTAATAGGTGATTGTCTATATTGTTGCTTTTCTCAAAGCACCAGTTCCTGTTTTGGTTGATTCTTTGTACAGCTTTTTTGTTTATACTTGTTTGATTTCTCCCCGAAGTTTGAGTATTTCCTGACGTCTAGTCTTGGGTGAATTTGCTTCCTTTTGTTCTAGACCTTTTAGCTGTGCTGTCAGGCTTCTAGTGTATGCTCTCTCCAGTTTCTTTTTGGCCACACTCAGAGCTATGAGTTTTCCTCTTAAAACTACTTTCACTGTGTCCCATAAGTTGGGTATGTTGTAGCTTCATTTTAATTAAACTCTAAAAAGTGTTTAATTACACCTGTCTGGTGTAATTCTAATAGGTCTGCCTTTATATGTCACTTGACTTTTTCCCTTACTGCCTTTAATATTCTATCTTTATTTAGTGCATTTGTTGTTTTGATTATTATGTGTCAGGAGGAATTTCTTTTCTGGTCCTGTCTATTTGGAGTACTGTAGGCTTCTTGTATGTTCATGGGCATCTCTTTCTTTAGGCTAGGGAAGTTTTCTTCTATAATTTTGTTGAAGATATTTGCTGGCCCTTTAAGTTGAATATCTTTATTCTCATCTACACCTATTATCCTTTTGGTTGGTCTTCTCATTGTGCCCTGAATTTCCTGAATGTTTTGAGTTAGGATCATTTTGGATTTTGCATTTTCTTTGACTGTTGTGTCCATGTATTCTATAGAATCTTCTGCACCTGAGATTCTCTCTTCCATCTCTTGTATTCTGTTGCTGATGCTCCTATCTATAGTTCTCAATTTTTTCCTAGTATTTCTATCACCAGAGTTGTCTCCCTTTGGGTTTTATCTATTGTTTCTACTTCCAGTTTTAGACCTTGTATGGTTTTGTTCAATTCCATTACCTGTTTGATTGTGTTTTCCTGTAATTCTTTAAGGGATTTTTGTTTCCTCTTTAAGGACTTCTACCTGTTTAGCAGTGTTTTCCTATAATTCTTTAAGGACTTTTACCTGTTTAGCAGTGTTCTCCTGTATTTCTTTAATTAAGTTATTAATGCCCTTCTTAAAATCCTATACCAGCATCATGTGATATGATTTTAAATCCATCCCAGTCTTGCTTTTTTCAGGTGTGTTCAGGTATCCAGGACTCACTGTGGTGTGTGTATTATGTTCTGATGATGCTGAGTGGTCTTGGTTTCTGTTAGTAAGATTCTTACATTTGCCTTTAGTCATCTCATAATCTCTGGTGATAAGTATTCTAGCTGTCTCTGGCTGGAGATTGTTCCTCCTGTGATTCTTTTAGCCTCTGTCAGCACTCCTGGGAGTCTACTTCCTTCCTGAATCCCAGTGGTCAGAGCACTCTCTGCAGGCAAGCTCTCCTCGTGGAGGGAAGGTACCCAGAAGTCTGGAGCTCAGATCCACCTCATGAGTCCTGGGGTCAGAGCCCTCCCTGGAGGCAGACTCTCCTTTGTTGAGGAAGGTACCCAGGGGTCTGGGTCTCAGCTCTAACTCCTTGCTGAGGATGAAGGCTGGAAGGGAACCTGTCCAAGAAGCTCTATTGGTTCTACCACTCACGTGCTCTCCTGTGTATACTGGTTTCCTGTGTATACTGGTGATCCCAAGATCCTGGGTGTGCTAGGGTATGTTGAGTTCTCACCTAAGATGGCGTGGGGCTGGAGCCACCAGAAGGAATCCCAGCTGCTAGTCGGGCATTTTTGCTTTGTCCCTGTTCCTGCTGGCATAAGACCTTCCGAGATTCTTTGGAACACATGTTGCATTCCACTCACCAGTGATCTAAATAGCCTAGGTGTGCTAGGGCACCTATGGCATGGAGACTCCTCTGGGACCTTGGGACCCTCTGCAGACTTTGCGTCCAAGATGGCCAGGGGCTGGTGCCACCGACAGGAATCCTGCTTGCTTCTTTATAAGTATAAACATGTAAGACATTTTAAATTTTTATTTATTTTTTATAATTTTATAAGTACTATATTTGCATAATTTTCTTACTCCCTCTTCCACTATCAACTTCTCTCATCTTTCTATACTACCTTATTTCTTCTCAAATTTATGATTTCTTTTTCTTTATTATTGTTTCTTTTTCTTTATAATTGTATTAGTGTATATGTGTATATTATATACACACATACACATATACCTATGTACATATGTATATTATGTGTATATATGTACATATGTCTATATATGTGTGTATATTTGTAAGCATATGTGTGAATATATATGTATATAGACACACACACACATACACACACACACGCGCAACTTACTGACTCCATGTATATTAAGGGTTGATCAATTGGGATAAAATAACCTTTCAGGTGGCTTGTACTTGGAATTTATCTAAATTCTTTTACTCATGTTAGCCACTAATTCCATCTAACTCTTCATCTAGGTGCAGGGCTACAGAATTTCCTCCATCTATGTTGACATGTTTACTGGTGTTGTCATGTAGGTATTGTTTTGGCTACCATGCTGGTAAGAGTTCATGGGTAAAAGTACCCTGTAATGCTTAGAAGGTATCCCCTAGATCTACAATCTTTTCCTTCTCTTTCTGGACCCTTCAATGTAGGGGTTACATTATATATTTATCAATAAGTAAAGGTAGGGCATGCAAAATGTGTTTTATAATGAATCATTGTCATTTTGAGCAATTCTGATGTATAAAAATATCTATTGCATGCATCAAATGTGTTCATTGTTGGTCTTCAAATATACTAAATATTAGACTTGTAAAGCAAAAGAAGAAAAGAGACATATTTTTTCTTAAGGAGTCTAGCCTAATTGTATGGAGATATCATTAAACATATTTCACGCCCCCTACCAAGATTTTTTTTTTTGTATTTTATCTTAAAGTGCTGATTTTTAAATATGTGCAATAATATCAATGATGTTTATTGGAAATATACATCATTTAACAACTGTAATCACATTTTATTGTGACTTAGTGTAATTGTCCAGAATGGAGAATAAAGATTACTGAACTGTTATTTTTGTTTTGACAAAGAAATTGATGTATATAAAAGTAAGCTCACTTATAAGGCTAAGCTTATAATACTCTGCAAAAGGAGCTGGCATTAAATTCTGACTATCTCAGTTTTCTGTCAGTCAAAGCACTTCCTGTTCTGAGAACATGGGGTGGTTTCACTATATGATGAAAGGTTAAGTGAAAATTACTAAGAAATATGAAAGGGTAAACGTATGTAATTTGAAGGACTGGTGACCTTCAGCTTTAGATTTTTTATTTTCTATAATAAAAGGGCTGATGTCTGCACAGAATTTTAATATACTGACTTTAAGTGTCTACATAGTAGAAGTTCTACTTACACAATATCATCCTTAGGGCATAATATATCTCTAAAACTAAATCTTAACATTTGTCGCATAAGAATCCAAATGGCAACTCTTGTATGCTTGAAATTCTATTGTTATTTTTCCATTGTAGCTTAGTTTTATATCCTATGAACTGAATTATTATGTTTAAAAGTTAGTCTATTATATGTCATAAATGCGTTATTTTAATTTATCACATTTTTCTAAAATATCCTTTAAATTTAAATGTCTACTTGTCTTATTTCAATTTTCCTTATTTACCTAGTTTCATCCTGATTACCTTCTCAACTTGTAAGTTAACTATTGTATTCAATTGTTCATGAATTCTTTTTCTAATACATTTGCTAAGCTGCAGAGAATTATCTATTTTAGCTAAACTCAGATTTTATGTGTATTATATTAATTATTCCTTCCTAAATTAAAAATATCATCTCAGTTTATTTTAATATAGTTGTCTTTTAAACAGAACTAAAAATTTCACACTTAGACAAATTGTAAGTTATCATCTTACTTTTATTTCCAATTCCACTTTAAATCACTTGCAAAATATGTTCTCTAACTTTGTCTTGGCCATCATCCATGGACATCCCACCCATCTCTGATCCTTCAAGTCCATAGCCCAGAGCACTATATGTTTTACCTACTATTCTTTGAAAAATGATAATGTTTTTTCTTCACATAATTTATGCATCTTTGTAGAGATAAATCTTGTACTGAATAGAAGCATCACCTGTCAATGAAAGACTGATTGACCAAAGAGCTGAGACAAGATTAGAAGATGGGGCATCCAGTAGATAGAGACGAATTCTGGGAAAGCAGACAAGTGCGAGGTTTCTCCTGAGACACATAAGAAGACTGTCTCATGGAACTGAGGACCAGATGACCAGCCATGGGGTATGACTTATAATAAAGTAAATGGGTAATTAAGATATGAGGTAGTCAGGGAACAGAGCCAAAGCCAACCCTTTAAAGACCTGTGTTGGTCTCAGGAGCTTGAAAATTCACAGGACAGAAGAAATATTTTCCTGTAGCTGTAATAGAACTGAAAGGTCCCAAACTTTTGAACTATAAATGTATACATTTTAAAAACAATAAAAGAGGAATGAGACTAAATATAAAGCAACAGAGATAGATATAAATAATTTAAAATTGGTAAATTAAAGTCCTTAAGGAGAGAATTAGGGATTAAAGGGAAATAGTTTCTATGTTAAATCAGAAAGAAACAGTGTGATTTTGTATTGCTTGTCAGCATAAAAATGGTTGATTTTTATAGATAATGAATACAATTTTATATATCCTCTTCAAAAGAGATCATAATTAGACTTCGAGAAAGAAAAGACTGAAAAATTAAATGCTACATTAAAGGCCATAGAACAGAGGCTAGAGGATCCTTCTGATTGGATCCTTTGTTGGAGTTCAATCTGGAATCTAAAATAACATCAGAAAATCAGAAATGAAATTTGTACAGTAAATATCCAGATTGTACTTATTGATGCTACCTTAGAACAATGTCATTGAATATGTTGCATGTTTCATTTTATAGAATTTGGAGAATTAATTTGTGTGTGTGGGTGTGTGTATGTGTGTGTGTGGTATGTGTGTATATGTGTGTGTGTGCATATTGTGTGTGTTGATATATCATACTAATGATACATGGTCAGAATTCCAAGAGGCTTCTGCCCTAATTACTGATAGAAATGATTCTGAGATTGTACATTATTTAAAGATGGTGGCAATCTTAGAGATACCTTTATAGATTCAAGTTGATAATGCTTCAATATATGTATTACTTAGAATATAACAATTTTTATACAATATGATATAGAACATTTTACAAACATATCTTATAATCCTACAAAATGGGCAATCACAGAGAGATCTAATATGACTTTAAAGGAAATGGTCATAGAACAGAGGGGGAAAAGGAATCAATCAAAGATAAATTAAATAATGCTTTGTTGATTTTAAATGTTTTAAATGTCAATGAGACAGAAAGCATAACTGCTGAAATACACTGGATTTTAGCAAGGAATGATGAATTTGATCAGCATAAATATATGATAGTCTCAAAATGTGTTGCATTGAGGGAGAAAATATACTTTTGTTTCAACAGAAAACACAAAGAAATGGATTCCTTCAAAACTGGTAAAAGTCAGATTTGATAGAAGGAGAATTCCAGAAGATCTTGGCTGTAAAGAAGAGGAAAGAAATCAGGAAGATCAATAAAGCAGATAAATTGTATCACTGATCCCACACATGGGAACAGGTCTGATATTAGTTGAGCCAATGAAAATGTTACCATAAGAATCTCAGCTATTCATAGCCAATAAATATTAATGGCTGTAGAAACTTTAAGAAATATCATGCCAACATGTGTTGTCACCTGAGTTTTTGATCTTAGCCACTCTGATTGGTGTAAGGTGGAATCTCAGAGTCATTTGATTTGCATTTCTCTGATCACTGAGGACTTTGAGCCATTTGAGATTTCTCTGTTGTGAATTCTTGGTTTAGTTCTATACCCCCCCTCATTTTTTTATTGGGATACTTGCTTTTTTGTGGTTAGCTTCTTGAGTTCTTTATATATTTTAGATATTAGCCCTCTATCAGATGTGGGGTTAGTGAAGATTTTTTCCCAATATGTAGGTTGCTAATTTGTCTTATCAACTGTGTTCTTTACCTTACAGAAGCTTTCCAGTTTCATGAGGTCCCATTTATCAATTCTTGATGTTAGAGCATGAGCTATTGGAGTTCTGTTTAGTAAATTTCCCCCTGTGCTAATGAGTTCAAGGTTCTTTCTCACTTTCTCTTCTATTAGATTCAGTGTATCTGGTTTTAAGTTGAGGTCCTTGATCCACTTGAATTTTATGCAAGGTGACAAATACAGGACTATTTTCATTTTTCTACATACAGACAACCTGGTAGACAAGCGCCATTTACTGAAGATATTTTCAGGTCATGAGATGAAGATGGCTTCAGGTCAAATATCTAATATCCATAAGTGTGTAGTGTTATTTCTGGGTCTTCAATTCTATTCTATTGATCAGTATGCCTGTTTCTGTACAAACAACCTTCAGTTTTCATCACTATTGCTCTGTTGTAAATCTTGAGGTCAGGGATGGTAATTACCCAAGTTATTCTTTTATTAAGAATTGCTTTCACTATTCTGTTTTTTTTTTTTTTTTTACCTTTCCAGATGAATTTGAGAATTGTTCTTTCTATGTCTTTGAAGGATTGTGTTGGGATTTTGATGGGGATTGCATTGAATCTGTAGATTGACTTTGGTAGGATAGTCATCTTTACTATATTAATTCTGCCAATCTATGAGAATGAGAGATTCTCTGCATTTTCTGAGATCTTTGATTTCTTTCTTTTTTAAAATATTTTTTATTGCGTATTTTCCTCAATTACATTTCCAACACTATACCAAAAGACCCCCCATACCCTCTCCCCCACTTACCTACCCACCCATTCCCATTTTTTGGCCCTGGTGTTCCCCTGTACTGGGGCATATAAAGTTTGCAAGTGCAATGGGCCTCTCTTTCCTCTGATGGACGACTAGGCCATCTTTTGATACATATGCAGCTAGAGTCAAGAGCTCCGGGGTACTGGTTATTTCATAATGTTGTTGCACCTACAGGGATGCAGATCTCTTTAGCTCCTTAGATACTTTCTCTAGCTCCTCCATTGGGGGCCCTGTGATCCATCCAATAGCTGACTGTGAGCATCCACTTCTGTGTTTGCTAGGCCCCGGCCTAATCTCACAAGAGATAGCAATATCAGGGTCCTTTCAGCAAAATCTTGCTAGTGTAGGCAATGGTGTCATCGTTTGGAGGCTAATTATGGAATGGATTCCTGGATATAGCAGTCTCTAGATGGTCCATCCTTTTGTCTCAGCTCCAAACTTTGTCTCTGTAACTCCTTCCATGGGTGATTGTTTCCAATTCTAAGAAGGGGCAAAGTGTCCACACTTTGGTCTTCGTTCTTCTTCAGTTTCATGTGTTTTGCAAATTGTATCTTATATCTCAGGTATACTAAGTTTCTGGGCTAATATCCACTTATCAGTGAGTACATATCATTTGAGTTCTTTTGTGATTGTGTTACCTCACTCAGGATGATGCCCTCCAGGTCCAACCATTTGCCTAGGAATTTCACAAATTCATTCTTTTTAATAGCTGAGTAGTACTCCATTGTGTAAATGTACCACATTTTTTTTTATCCATTCCTCTGTTGAAGGGCATCTGGGTTCTTTCCAGCTTCTGGCTATTATAAATAAGACTGCTATGAACATAGTGGAGCATGTGTCCTTCTTACTGGTTGGGAATATTCTAGATATATGCCCAGGAGAGGTATTGCAGGATCCTCCGGTAGTACTATGTCTAATTTTCTGAGGAACTGCCAGACTGATTTCCAGAGTGGTTGTACAAGCTTGCAATCCCACCAACAATGGAGGAGTGTTCCTCTCTTTATTAAGAGACTTGAAGTTATTGTCACAAAGAGGAACACTCCTTCATTGCTGGTGGGATTGCAAACTGGTGCAATCACTCTGGAAATAAATCTGGAGATTCCTCAGAAAATTGAAAATAAATGTACCTGAAGACCCAGCAGCACCACTCTTGGGAATATACCCAAAAGATGCCCCACAATGCCACAAGGGCATATGTTCCATTATGCTCATAGCAGCCTTATTTTTGATAGCCAGATGCTGGAAACAACCCAGATGTTCCACAACAGAAGAATGGACACAGACAATGTGCTTCCTTACACAAAGGAATACTGCCCAGCTATTAAGAACAAGTACATCCTGGATTTTGCAGGGAAATGGATGGAAGTAACTCAGACCCAAAAGAACACATATGGTATGTACTCTCTAATAAGTGGATATTACCCAACAACAACAGAAGTACAGAATACCTAAGATACAGTTCACAGAACTCAAAAACTTCAATAAGCTGAAGGGCCCAAGTGAGCATGCTTCAGTTAGTCCCTCTTGGGAGAAAGAAGAAAGCATTCAGAAGTGAAGAGGAAGGGATCTGGGAGGGAAAGTGGATTGGGTGTTAGGGGGAGAAGGGAACCTGATCTGGTATTGTATGAGGGAAAAGGACTAAAGACCTAAGGGCAAGCAGAAAGAGTGGATACAGGCAATTTCGGGAGGTAGGGGGTTTGGAGTCCCTCCAGAATGCACCAGATACATGAGAGGTGAGAGACTCTCAGGACCTTAGATGAACTGCCAGACAGTAGCGAGAGGAATCTTGTAGAGCCCACCTCCAGCAAGGGCATCAAATCAGGGAGGGTTTGCCAACCCACAGTCAGAACACTTACCCATCATTTTTCCTGTGAGAAAGAACTGCAGGGATGGAAATGGAGAGGGGTCTGAAAAAACGACGGTCCAGCTACAGGCCCAAAGTGGGATTCAGCTCAAGGGGAAGTCCCAAGGCCTGACACTATTACTGAGGCTATGGAGCGCTCACAAAAAGGAATCTATCACGACTGCCCTTCGAAAGATCCAGAAAGCAGCTGAATGAGTCACATGCAGTTATTTGCACCCAATCAATGGGCAGAAGCTGCTGCCCCAGGTGATTGAAGTAGAGAAAGGGTGAAAGAAGCAGAGGAGGAGGGAGACCCTGTAGGAGGACCAGCAGTCTCAATCTGGACCCCTAAGGTCTCTCAAACACTGAACCACCAGAGAGGCAGCATACAGCAGCTGATATGAGGCTCTCAACATATATACAGCTGAGAACTGCCATATCTGGGTTCAATTCTACTTAAAAGTAGATTATGAACATCTAAGAATCTTCTTATGGAGATTTTTTCAAAAATGGAAAGCTAGCCACAGGACAAGAAACTGCCCCAACTTCAACCACTGACAGTATGCTATCCAAATGGACAAAAATGAATACAGGGATGTCAAATGCAAAGAACAGGTAAGATCGTTCTTCAAAATTCCTGCTTCACAAAAATATATGTTTCATATCATAGGCCAGAAGGCTAGAGATGAATGCTCTAACTTAATTGAAGAATTTTATGTAACTTTCCAGACAGCAAACACTCTTTGTCATTTCCAGAATTTTGGAAGCTGAACTTCCTACTTACTAAGATAATATTCATTTTTTTTTTCCCTCAGGTCTCTGTTGAGGTTGAAGACTAGATAGAGTCTCACAGTTAAGATTAAGTTGTTTAGGATTTAGGGAAAGTATTTTAATGTCTAAGAAGATGTTTTTAGGGTGGTAATACAAATTACAATAGAAATTAGTTTAGGTACAAAACTTTAACCTTGGCAAGATAGAATAGTTATAGAATACTTTCTCCATGATTGCCAAATACATGTGAAATGGACATTATGAATGTAATTTTAAATGATAGTTCTCATAATGTTATTATTGTATATAGTTTATTACTATAAAAGAAATAACCTTTTATTAGAGTAAGAGGGGAAAATATGGAGATAATCTGTTTTACTAAATTGAAATATCACCTGTCAATAAAAGACTGCTTGCTTGGCCAATGAGCTGAGGCAAGAGTAGAAGGGGACATCCAATAGAGAAAGATGAATTACTGGAAAATAGTCAGGCATGGGACTCCCCCAAGCACAGAAGAAGATGGTTACATGAAACCGAGGACCAGGTAACCAGCCATGTGGCATGACTTAAAATAAAATAAATGAGTAATTAAGATATAAGCTAGGTGGGAAACAGAGCTGAAGCCATTGGCTGAAGCATTTATCAATATATAAGACAGGTCAGAGTCATTATTGCTAGGAACAAAATGCACAGGTAAAAAATCATGTGGTTACAGATGTTTTCTACTACACATATAACAAGGACACATACTCCACTATGTTCACTGCAGCTTTACTTATAATAGCCAGAAGCTGGAAAGAACACAGATGTCCTTCAACAGAGGAATGGATACAGAAAATGTGGTACATTTAAACAATGCAGTACTACTCAGGTATTAAAAACAGTGACTTCATGAAATTCTTAGGCAAATGAATGGAACTAGAAAATAATCATCCTGAGTGAGGTAACCCAATCACAAGAGAACACATATGGTGTGTACTAACTGATAAGTGGATATTAGCTCAAAAGCTCTGAATACCCAAGATACAATTCACAGACCACATGAAGCTCAAGAAGAAGGAAGACCAAAGTGTGAATCCTTCGGTCCTTCTTAGAAGTGGTAACAAAATACTCATGGGACCAAATACGGACCCAAGTGTGGAGCAGAGACTGAAGAAGAGGACATCCAGAGACTGCACTACCTGGGGATTCATCCCATATACAGTCACCAATTGCAGACACTATTGTGGAAGCTAAAAGTGCTTGCTGACAGGAACCTGATATATCTGTCCCCTGAGAGTCTCTGCCAGAGCCTGACAAATACAGAGGTGGATGCTCACAGCCAAATATTGGACTGAGCATGGGGTCCCCAATGGAGGAGTTAGAGAAAGGACTGAAGAAGCTTAAAGGGTTTGAAACCCCCAAAGGAAGAACAACAATATCAACCAACCATAACCCCCAGTGCTCCCAGGGATTAAACCACCAACCAAGGAGTACACATGCAGAGATCCAGGGTTCCAGGCGTATATGTATTAGAGAATGGGCTCGTTCAGGCATCAATAGGAAGAGAGCCCCTTGGTCCTGTGAAGGCTCAATTACCCAGTGTAAGGGAATGTGAGGGCAAGGAGGAGGGTGTGGATGGGTGGAGGAACACCCTTATAGAAGCAGAGGGAGGGTGGATGGGATAGGGGTTGTGTCGGGGAGGGGGCTGGGAAAGGGGATAACATTTGAAATGTAAATAAAGAAAAAAGCCAATAAAAAATAAAATATGATTGCATCAACCTCTTATTCAAAATACATTAGATGAATGAAACACAAAGGTCTTCAGGATTGGTCACTGTCTACTTTGTTATATATGGAAGACAATAGTTAACTTTTCTCTATGTTTCTATTTATCAATTTACAGATTATCCTCCAACATTTTCAATCTGTAAAATAACTGCTGAGGTGCAGTGTGCTAGTTAGAAGCTCTGTCATTGTCCTCAATTATCATATTTTATTAGGATCATATCTTCTACTTGATTGCTCAGGAAGCAAGGAATAATGGTGGGTATTTGTCACAATCTTTCTTTTCATTTAAAATTTCCAAATTTTCTTAAGACCAGTATTTTGACATTACAATGACTACATTATAATGACTCAGTTTTAGAGAGATTTTATATTAATTTAAAATACTTATAACAACAAAATTTTGCATTTTCTAAATGAAAAATAAGTGGTTACTGCACTTAATATAAGATAGTACTAACAGTTCATTTTGATAAACCTTCCAAATATTTCTTCATTGTCATAGCTCACATAACTTATAAGTAATTTATTTTGTCTTTATTTTCTTTTAATTAGAGCTATTTTACTTAATTATTTTAAAATTAAATATCAAGATTTGTATTTTATTTTTTAACAAAAGTATAGATTTTTCATTGTGTATTTGTCTCTGGGTAACTATACCATAAGATTTCTTGTTAAAGTAACTATTCCAAAAATGACATAATTCTTAAAACAACAGCAAAACAAAAACAATAACTGATAATACATTATATTAAATATTCACCAATTTTACTCTATTAGAAACACTTCACTTCATTCTGAAAAGCTATAGCAAGACTCCAAAAACATTTCCTAGTTTCCATGGACATTGCAAACCACACAAGATGACCTGAGCCATATATCCATTGGCCTGTAAAAATAAGCTTATTTCAAGTGAGAATATTCAACTGTTTATGATGCAAAGACTCCTTTTCTTGTTAATTTTAGTTTTTATATTTTGTGGGGGAAATAAGGTGATAAGTTGAAACAAAAGGTATTTTCTAATACTTAATTTCTAGTTCAGATTCAGTTTTGATTTAGAGAAAAGGGTCATGCTTGTTTGTAATACTTTCCTGTAACATAAAGGACTTAAGGTTTGTCTCTGTTGGAAAAGGAAGAAAAATTAGTCTTCTAGCTTCAGATTCTCCATTTATGTTTGCAATAGGCATGTGCCAACTTTATTAGAGGGCCAATTGATAATTCTACTTTACACATAGGTCCTCTTTATCTCTAACCTAACATTAACTCATCTAGACTTTAAATCTATAACTTTGATAATGCTCTAATTTTAACTTTATTCATTCATTTTCAACTGGTAGTAATGTGTCTTCAGCTTAGTTGCTAATGCACCTAGTGTCACATTCATTTATTGATTCTAGTTTAAAGCACTTTTTTTTTTCTCAAAAAATGGAACTTCTCCTCATTCAACACCATTCTCTACATAAAGCTGTTTCTCACTTCTTTCTTAGTATTTTATCCATGTAAGTTGAATCACCCTAGTTGTCTTACACGTAAATCATTTTGAACCTCTTCACTAAACCATTATACTTTCCTTTTTATTAATTTTAGACTGGCAAATGTACCCATAATAATCACCATCTTAATAAAAATGAGTCTGAACACAGGTAACACAGCAATGGTTAGAGTTTCTTAGATTTTTCTCTTATATCATAAGCACAAGAATATTTTGTTACTTTCTGTCCAAAGTAGCTGTCCTCTAACATTTTTCTATATTCATCTTTATTTATTCCACTGGTCTTTTTGCTCATCTATGATTCTCAAAATGTTCCATTTGTAAATTGACTTACTATAATTTAGATTGCCAAAGCAGTGAATTACTTGACTCATTCCAAATTAAAGTGCTGGGAAGAAATAAGAGCTGTAGCTATTTTCGATTGCTCTACTCTGAACCTAGCAATTAAAAATAATTGCTACATTTTCCATTTTTTTTAAAAGCTACTCTGGAAGTAGCTGAGCTTTGTGCCTTTTAAAATAAAAAGGAGAAAAGTGTGTTACTTCTAACTGTTACAAAGATTTAAAGTATAAAAATAGCTTGATTTATGTAAAAATTATTTTTTGTTTACATTAAAATATTAATTTAAATACTTCAAAATACTCGATTTTAACGAATTCAATTGTAACTAGAAATTGGAAGTAGTTTATTTGTCATTATGAATGTACAAGCAGAAGGGGTATGTCTGTGACTCAGGTTGTTAATCAGACTTTTGCTTTGACATATCAAAAATACCGGTTTCATCCATAGTCTTCCCACACCCACAGTAATCTGACCCTCATTGCAAAACAAAATAGCTGATGCAGTAACAATATTCTTCATTTAATCTTCTAAAACGGTTCTTCATTTTCATTTATGAGTAGACTATTAAGCCTGAATGGATATTTTTGTCCCATATGCGTGCAGTGCCTGTGAATGCCAGAAGAGGACAGTCTCTGGGCCAGGAGTTACAGGTGGTTGTGAGCTGCCACATAATCAAATCCCTGGTAATCAAATCATAATAAAATCCCTGGTCCTTTGGAAGAACTGGAAGGTTCTGAACCTCTGAGGCATCTCTGATCTTTGATTTTTAATAAATTGGACAAGGAACTCATTTTCACGTCAGCAAAAAGCAAACTGGAAATAGCATCTTATTTTAGCTTGTGTCATTTCCTTCATGTGGAAGTTTCTCTTAGACTTGAGATTTGTAGGATCTCAACTTCTGGAGAGTTCATATTGCTGCTAAAGATTTAGTGGTTTTCATTTCATGTGTGTAAGTGTTTTGGCTACATGTGTGTATGTGTCAGAAGGCGGCATTGCTTACCCTGAAACTAGAGGTACCTAACATTGTGAGGTGCCTTGTAGATTATTCCAGGAACTAAACTTGGATAGTTTGCAAGAGCAGCAGGTCTTTGTAACCACTAAGTTGACTGTCACTCATGTTTTGTCTTTTATAAATTGTTTTATAGAAAATCATGCAATGTCGTGGAAGCTTATATATCATTTCAATGTAAACTGAAGGAATTTAAATTAAACCTGGGTAACAAGGGTGTATTTTCATCTTTGAACTCTGTATTTCCCAGCCTGTAAATGTACTCTAGTTTCAATCTGATGTGTTACATGTGACCTCATATGTTGATTTTGATTTTTATGTTTGATTTTCCTTTCAGGAACTTTGATATTCCCACGTTGGAGCTATACACTATCAACTCTTGACAGTGTTAAATATGGGAAAGAAAAGAATACAGAATGGAACTAGTGAGTGTTTGGAATGTAAACTCATCTGATCAAACATTTGTTGAGTTCCAACAGAGTCTGGCAAGAGGGAGAAAATAGTCATGAGGCTCTGATGCTCTCTCCTGCTGGGAAACACGTGTCACTGGGACCACTGGCCTGTTTGCCTTACCTGGAATTTTACAAAGAAGTTTAAAAATGCCTTTGACTTTTTTCTTTTAAAATTCTTGTAATCAGATCTATTTGGAGCAGAAGAAATGCTCACACCACTATTGTTTTATTCAACTTATTTTGTATGGAATGCACGTATGTTAGAAAATGAATGACTGCATTTTCTCATTTAATAATGCAAGTATCTAGGAAATACAATATAAGGCTTCAGTGTGAACAACAAATCTATAAAATGTGTGTATCACATTCAGGTTTTATTTAGGAGAAAAAGAAGGTCAAATATAATTGTCTTAAATTTCAAATTTTCGCAGCTAAGGAGTGGGAACAGGTTTTAGTCTGACTCAATGAATGTGAGCTTGTAACTGCTGCCCCTTGTAACAAATGTGTGAAGATTCTTATTATTAATCACAAGTATTGTGCTGTGTTATGAGTCCTTCCTCAGCTATCATATACTTTAAAAATAGTGAATGTAAAATAAAGATAAATGATGTGGAGAAAGGATAGCAGCACCAAGTTCAGTCTGTACAATTATTTTATTAGTAGTACTTATTTTACGGTCTTCAAGTTAGTTCAAGCTTTTGGTATATTTTGAATTATGATTCAAAAGCAATTTTCATTTAATGGATTATTTAACAGTCTATGCAGACCTCCTCATTTTCCAAAATAATGCCCTAATATTTTCTTGACTAGAAATTCTTTATTTATTGTCTCTGTCTCTGTCTGTGTCTCTGTCTGTGTCTCTGTCTGTGTCTCTGTCTCTCTCTCTCTCTCTCTGTCTCTCTCTCTCTCTCTCTCTCTCTCTCTCTCTCTCTCTCTCTCTGTGTGTGTTTGATGATTACAGAGTTTCTATTCTTGCACTAACATCATGACCAAGAAGCAAGTTGGGGAGGAAAGAGTTTATTCAGCTTACACTTTTGCATTGCTGTTCATCACTAAAGGATATCAGAGCTGGAACTCAAGGTCAGGAAGCAGGAGCTGATGCAGAGGCCATAGAGGGATGTTCCTTACTGGCTTGCTTCCCCTGTCTTTCTCAGATTGCTTTCTTATAGAACCAAGGACTACCAGCCCAGGGATGGCACCACCCACAATGGGCCCTCCCCTGTTGATCACTAATTGAGAAAATGCCTTACAGCTGGATCTCATGGAGGCATTGCCTCAACTGAAGCTCATTTCACTGTGATAACTCCAGCTTGTGTCAAGTTGACACACAAAACCAGGCAGTACACAGTGACACACATACCATGGAGGTCCTTACTTCATATCATGTTTCAATCATGCTCTCTTGTTCACTGACTCATACTCCATACAAAGATGGCTCACATCTTTCAAGAATTCTCCTTTTTCTTTCTCTAGATGGCATTTAACTCCTTGTCTCGGGGATTATGGACATATGCTACCATATGCAGTTCAATGTGAGTTCTGGAGAAATGATCTCAGGGTCTCAAATTTGCATGGCAACTACTTTACTGACTAAACACACAGGGACTGGATAGATCTAGTGGCAGGTAAGAACATACTAATTTTTTTTCAGAGGATCCTGGTTTCATTTCTTAGCACATGCATGGTGACTCACAACCATATATAACTCCCATTTAAAAGGATTCAATGATGTATTCTAATTTCTGTAGCAATGGCATGGTGCACATACATACATGGAGGGAAAGTATTCATACACATAAAATTTGCAAATCTAAAAAAATAAAAACAAAGCCAAAACCCCATATGTTTTACTATGAAAAGAGACTACTAGAGCTGGGGAAAATATTCAACTTAAAATGTTAAGTTTATTTTCATCTGAAACCAAATTAGTTGACAATTTTATAAGATGTTATGGAGGAGAAATACTCTTCCTATTGATGAGTTCTATGTTTGACAAACATTGTATTTTTGATTTCAGTTTTCCCATCTCAGGCTGTAGAACCTTGATTTATTCAAGCAAACAACGAAACTTAAAGCCAGACATCTACAAAATGAATTGACAGTATCATTTGAATATGTCAAACCAGGAAAATCAAATCTCAAGATGATTCTAAGTGACTGAGGAGCCAGGAAGACAATCACTTAGCACTTAAACTTGATTAAGGTCATTAGTGAGACCCCTATTAGCTTAGTATCTTCAGATTGAATAATACTGTATTATGATGATCTCTTGACTTTAGTAAATGCACAAAGATTTAGTAAGATGTTTACACTGGAACAAAACATACAAAAAATAGTGCTGGCTTTTGTTTTTGTTTCCTTATTTCTGATTTCAAAAAAAATCTAACCAAAATTTCCCCCATCTCTATTCCTCAGAATCCCCTCCTTTTCTCTCTTCACCAGATCCATGTTTTGTTTTTGTTTTTGTTTTTGTTTTGTTTTGTTTTTCATTTTTCTTCAGAAAAGGCCAGGGTTCCCAGGAATATCCACTAAACATAAAATAACAAAATTTAGTAAAACTATGCCCAAATCTTCATATGAAGATTGTTTGAGGCAGGGGGAAAAGGGTCCCCAAAGCAGGTAAAGTAATCAGAGATGTTTCTACTTCCACAGTTACAAGTCCCACAAAAACACAAGTTAATAACCATAGCACTGAAGAGACAAACCTAGTGCAGACTCATTGCCACTCCGGTCTCGGTGAGCCCCTATGAGCCCTGTTTAAGTAATTCTTTTGGCTATGTTCTGCTGGTTCTCAACCCCTGTGGCTCTTATACTTCCTATCCTTAATGGGGATCATTGAACTCCAAGGGGAAGGACCTGATGGAGACCTTCAATTTGGGCTTTCTCTATTTCTACCACTTGGCTGTGTGTCTCTGTGTCTACTCTCATCAGATGCTGAAGGAAACCTTTCTGATGATGGTTGGGCTAGGCACCGATCAATGAGTGTAGTATAATATTATTATGAATAATTTTATTGTTTTCTTTATGTCAGGTTTCTGGACTACCCAGCCTCCTGGTCATCCAGGCAGTGTCTAGCATGGGTTCCCATTTATCTCTTGGTTACAGTCTCAAATTAGATGAGTCATTAGCTAGCCACTCCCACACATCCTGTACTTCCATTTTTCCTGCATATCTTGCAGGCAGAATAGATGCTAGGTCAAAGGTTTTATGTCTAGGATGTTGTCCCACTTCCACTGCTGGAAGCTTTGCCTGGTTACAGAGGATGGAAAGTTGAGGCTCCATTATCCTTCATTGCAAGATGACATCACTAGGATCACCCTAGTAGATTCCTGGGACTTTCTTCTGGACTAGGTTTATATATTGCGTCTTTCTCTGAAATATCCTTTAATTCCAGTTATCTCTTTCTGAATTCTCTCTGTCCATTCCTCCTCCAATCTGATTTTTCTGTTCCCTTTCCTACATGTTCCCTGTCCACCTGCAAATCTTTTCTATATCTTCTTCCCAAGAAAATTCATGCATTCCCCCATAGAGTGTTCCTTTTTACTTAGCCTTCCTAGGTCTGCATATTGTACAATGATTATCATTTGTTTAACAGCTAATCTTATAAGTGGGTACATACCATGTGTTTCTTGCCTCACTAAGAATGACATTTTCAGGTTACATCTGTTTTGTTACAGATTTCATGATGTCAATTTTTTAACAACTGAGTAATACAGCATGCTGTAAGGAGACCACATTTTATTTATCCATTCTTCTCTTGATAAACATACAGGGTATTTTAAAAATTATTATTATTATTATTATTAATTATATTTATATTTGGATATTTTCATTATTTACACTTCAAATGTTTTTCCCTTTCTAGGTCTCCCCTTCGGAAACCCTGTGTCCCATCCCCTCTCCCCCTACCTCTATGAGGGTGCTCTCCCACCAAACCACCCACCCACTCACCCACTCCCATCTTCTCTTTCTGGCATTCCCCTACACTGGGGCATCGGACACCCTCAGGCCGAAGGGCCTCTTCTCCCACTTATGTCCAACAAGGCCATCTTCTGCCACATATGAGGCCAGAGCCATGTATCCTTCCATGTGTATTCTTTGGTTGGTGGTCCAGTCCCTGGGAGCTTTGGGGAGTCTGGCCAGTTGACACT
The DNA here is from genome assembly GCF_978045245.1 of Mus caroli. Classification (NCBI taxonomy): domain Eukaryota; kingdom Metazoa; phylum Chordata; class Mammalia; order Rodentia; family Muridae; genus Mus; species Mus caroli. Next base: position 66,116,481 of record NW_028227265.1, read on the forward strand.
GTTTCTCTCTCCATGGGACTGCAACCTCCCTCAGCTCCTCCAGAATCTCCTCCAACTCCTCCATCCTGGACCCTGCACTCAGTCCAATGGTTAACTGCAAGCATCTGCCGCTGTATTTTTCAGGCTCTGGAAGAACCTCTCAGGAGATAGTCATATCAGAGTTCTGTCAGCAAACACATCCACAATAGCATCTAGGTTTGGTGGCTGTATATGGGATGGGACCCCAGGCAAGGCAGTCTCTGGATGGCCTTTCCTTCAGTGTCTGCTCCACACTTTGTTTCCATATTTCCTCCTGTATTTTGTTCACCCTTCTAAGAAGCACTGAAAGCATCCACATTTTGGTCTTCCTTCTTCTTGGGCTTTATATGGTCTGTGAATTGAATCTTGGATATTTTGAACTTTGGGGCTAGTATCCACTTATCAGTGAGTAAATACTGTGTGTGTTCTTTTATGACTGAGCTACCTCACTCAGGATGATATTTCCAAGTTCCTTCCATTTGCCTGCGAATTTCATGAAGTCATTGTTTTTATTAGCTGAGTAGTATTTCATTGTGTAAATGTACCACATTTTCTGTATACATTCCTCTGTTGAGGGACATACAGGCTGTTTTTAACTGTGAGATATAAAGAATTCCACTACGAATATAGTTGAGCAAATATTTTTTGTGGTAGGATGGAGTGTCCTTTGGGTCTATGCCCAAGAGTTGTTTAGCTGGTTCTAGAGGTAGATATTTTCTAGTTTACTGAGAAACATGATCTTGATTTACATAGTGGTTGCACTTTGCTCCATCCACATTTTTGCTCACAGGGCTGTCACTTGTGATATTGATCTTTGACTTTCTGACACATATAAGATGAAAACTCAAAGTAGTTTTGATTTGCATTTCCCTGGTGGTTAAGGATGTTGAACATTTCTTTAAGTGTTTTTCAGCCATTTAAGATTTCTTTATTAAGTATTCTCTGTATCTCTACCCTGTTTTAAACTAGATTATTTGAGGTTTTGACATCTAGCTTCTTGATAGTTTTTAGATGTTAGTCTTCTACAGGATATGAAGTTGGTAAAAATCTTCCTATTCACTAGGGAACTTGTTGTGTAATTGATGGTGTCCTTTGCCTTATAAAATTTTCTCAGTTTCCTGAGATCACATGTATTGGTCATTGTTCTTAGTTCCGGCACTAGAGGTGTTCTGTTGAAAAAATGGTGCCTCCTAGGTCAATGTGTTCAAGGTTGTTTCTCAATTTTTCTCTTTGGAGTTCAGTGTATCTGGTTTTATGTTGAGGTCCCTAATCCACTTGGACTTGAGCTTGATTGAGAGTGATAGATAGGGATCTATTTGTATTATTCTTCATGCAGACATCAAGTTTGACTAGCATTATTTTTTGAAGCTGCTTTTTTCTATGTGTCTTTCTGGTCTCATTATTTAAAATCAGGTGTCCATTTGTGTATGAATTTATGTCTGCATATTCAATTTGATTGAATTTATCAACATGTCTGTTTTATGATAATACTATCTGTTTTTTATTACTGTAGATCTGTAGTACAGCTCAAAATCAGGGATGATGATACCTTCAGAAGTTCTTTTTATTTTTCAAAATTGTTTTATCTATTCTATTTTCTTTCCTTTCCTTCTTTCCTTCTTTCCTTCTTTCCTTCTTTCCTTCCTTCCTTCCTTCCTTCCTTCCTCCCTCCCTCATTCCCTCCCTCTCTCCCTCCCATCCTTCCTTCCTTCCTTCCTTCCTTCCTTCCTTCCTTCCTTCCTTCCTTCCTTCCTTCCTTCCTTTTGATTTTCCATATAAAATTGAGTATCATCTTCTCAAGGTTTGGAAAGAATTGTGTTGGAATTTTATAGGTGATTGTAATGAAAATGTAGATGGCCATTATTCTTATATTGATCTGAGTGATATGTGAGCATAGAAGAACTCTCTATCTTCTGATGTCTTCTTTAATTTCTTACTTAAAAGACTTGAAGTTTTTATGACTTAAGTCTTTCACTTGCTTACTCAGAAATATTTCAAAATATTTCATATGATTTGTGGTTATTGTGTTGTATCACTGTGTTACTTTTCAGTCCATTTTTCATTTGTATGCAAGAAGGCTACTGAGTTTTTTATGAGTTAATCTTGTATCCAGCCATTTTGATAAAGATATTTATCAGTTACAGAAGTTTACTTCTAGAGTATTTGCGGTTGTTTATGAATACTATCCTACTATCTGTGAATACTAAAACTGTGACTTTTTCTTTTCAAATTCTTATCCTCTTGATCACTTTTAGTTGTCTTATTACATATAGAATCTTGAGGACTATATTAATAGATGTGGGGAGAGTGGATAGCCTTGTCTTGTTCTTAATTTTAGTGGAATTGCTCTGCGTTCCTCTCCATTTAATTTGATATTACCAATAAGCTTGCTGGAAATTGTCTTTTGAGAAAACTCCTGTATTTCTTTTTCTTTCATTTTTACACCCATTTTACATCCTATTCACTGCCTCACTCTTAATCACCCCCTCCTCCAATCCTTTCTCCATCCTTCCTCCTTTCTCCTCTGAGTATCTTCCCACCTGGTACCCCAGGTCTCTGTGAGACTAGGTGCCTCTTCTCTCACTGAGGCTAGACAAGGCAGTCCATCTAGAAGAACATATCCCAAATACAGGCAACAACTTTTGGGATAGCCCCTGCTCCAGTTGTTCAGGACCCACATGAAGATCAAGCTACAAATCTTCTACACATGTGTGGGGAGGCCTAGGGTCCAGCCCATGTTGGTTTTAGTTGGTGATTCAGTCTCTGAGCCCAAAGGATTGGGGTAAGTTGACTCTCCTGGTCTTACTGTAGAGCTCCCATCCCTCTCAGGCCAACAATCCTTCCTCTTACTCCTCAGTAAGAGTCTCCAAGCTCCATCCGATTTTTGGCTGTGAGTGTATGCATGTATCTGAGTCAGCTGCTCAGTGGAGCCTTTCAGAAAACAGCCATCCTAGGCTCCTGTCTGCAAGCCTAACAGAGTATCATTAATAGTGTTAGCAATTGGTGTTTTCCCATGGGATGGGTCTCAATTTTGGATGGTTATTTGTTGGCTACTTCCTCAGTCCCTGTCTTAATCTCAGTGCCTGCAACTCATGTAGTCATGACAAATCTTTAGTCGAAAGTTTTGTGTGCAGATTGGTGTCTCTATTGCTCCACTGGGGTTCCTGCCGGGCTATAAGAGATGGTGTCCTCAGATTCCCTATCTTAATGTTGTCAGTCACAGATAAAGTCACTCACATTGATTTTTGGTTGACATCCTTCTTCCAGGTCTCTGTCTCATCCTAGAGCTGTCCCCCATTTCACGACTTCCACTCATTCTCATGGCCATCTGGCAATTTCTCCTGTCCCTCTCCACTCTGATTCTGAACCCCCCATCCCCTTTCTACCTCCTTTCCCTCCCAGTTTCCTTCATCTCTCTGACTATTTTACTTTCCCTTCTAAGAAAGATTCAGCACAAGCCTCTTCCGGTCAGAAAAGCACCAGGGCAGCTGGGGCGCAGGGTCGGCTGACACTCGCCAGCTACCCACAACACCCGCCACAGGATCTTAAGACTTCTGGTGAGTGGAGCACAGCTTCTGCTCCAATCCAATTGCGCGCGGGACCTGAGACTGCATTAGTTAGGGAAGCAGAAACTGGCCTGAGTAGGGCCACAGGACTCATCCGGCCGGATCAGCGCCGGGGTAGCTAGAGCGCAGGGTCGGCTGACACCCGCCAGCTACCCACGACCCCCGCCTCAGGATTTAGAGACTGCTGGTGAGTGGAACACAGCTTCTGCTCCAATCTTTAAACAGTGACAACAATAACAACTAACCCCAGAGATTACCAGATGGCGAAAGGTAAACGTAATAATCTTACTAACAGAAACCAAGACCACTCACCATCATCAGAAGCCAGCACCCCCACTTCGCCCAGTCCAGGGCACCCCAACACACCTGAAAAGCTAGACACAGATCTAAAAGCATATCTCCTGATGATGGTAGAGGACTTCAAGAAGGACTTTAATAACACACTTAAAGAAATACAGGAGAACACTGCTAAACAGGCAGAAGACATTAAAGAGGAAGCACAAAAATCCCTTAAAGAATTGCATGAGAACACTGCTAAAGAGTTAAAAATCCTTAAAGAAAAACAGGATAACATAATCAAACAGGTAGAAGTCCTTACAGAAAAACAGGAAAACACATCCAAACAGATGATGGAAATGAACAAAACCATACTAGACCTAAAACGGGAAGTAGACACAATAAAGAAAACCCAAAATGAGGCAACACTGGAGATAGAAACCCTAGGAAAGAAATCTGGAACCATAGATACGAGCATCAGCAACAGAATACAAGAGATGGAAGAGAGAATCTCAGGTACAGAAGATTCCATAGAGAACATCGGCACAACAATCAAGGAAAATGTAAAATGCCAAAAGATCCTAACTCAAAACATCCAAGAAATGCAGGACACAATGAGAAGACCAATCCTCCGGTAGTACTATGTCCAATTTTTTGAGGAACCGCCAGACTGATTTCCAGAGTGGTTGTACAAGCTTGCAATCCCACCAACAATGGAAAAGTGTTCCTCTTTCTCCACATCCTCGCCAGCATCTGCTGTCACCTGAATTTTTGATCTTAGCCATTCTGACTGGTGTGAGGTGGAATCTCAGGGTTGTTTTGATTTGCATTTCCCTGATGATTAAGGATGTTGAACATTTTTTCAGGTGCTTCTCTGCCATTCGGTATTCCTCAGGTGAGAATTCTTTGTTCAGTTCTGAGCCCCATTTTTTTAATGGGGTTATTTGACTTTCTGGAGTCCACCTTCTTGAGTTCTTTATATATATTGGATATTAGTCCCTTATCTGATTTAGGATAGGTGAAGATCCTTTCCCAATCTGTTGGTGGTTTTTTTGTCTTATTGATGGTGTCTTTAGCCTTGCAGAAGCTTTGCAGTTTCATGAGGTCCCACATGTCAATTCTCGATCTTACAGCACAAGCCATTACTGTTCTATTCAGGAATTTTTCCCCTGTGCCCATATCTTCAAGGCTTTTCCCCACTTTCTCCTCTATAAGTTTCAGTGTCTCTGGTTTTATGTGTAGTTCCTTGATCCACTTAGACTTGACTTTAGTACAAGGAGATAGGAATGGATCGATTCGCATTCTTCTACATGTTAACAACCAGTTGTGCCAGCACCATTTGTTTGAAAATGCTGTCTTTCTTCCACTGGATGTTTTTAGCTCCCTTGTCGAAGATCAAGTGACCGTAGGTGTGTGGGTTCATTTCTGGGTCTTCAATTCTATTCCATTGGTCTATTTGTCTGTCACTATACTAGTACCATGCAGTTTTTATCACAATTGCTCTGTAGTAAAGCTTTAGGTCCGGCATGGTGATTCCACCAGAATTCTTTTATCCTTGAGAAGAGTTTTTGCTATCCTAGGTTTTTTGTTATTCCAGATGACTTTGCAGATTGCACTTTCTAATTCGTTGAAGAATTGATTTGGAATTTTGATGGGGATTGCATTGAATCTGTAGATTGCTTTTGGCAAGATAGCCATGTTTACATTGTTGATCCTGCCAATCCATGAGCATGGGAGATCTTTCCATCTTCTGAGATCTTCTATAATTTCTTTCTTCAGAGACTTGAAGTTTTTATTATACAGATCTTTCACTTACTTAGTTAGAGTGATGCCAAGATATTTTATATTATTTGTGACTATTGAGAAGGGTGTTGTTTCCCTAATTTCTTTCTCAGCCTATTTATTCTTTGTGTAGAGAAAGGCCATTGATTTGTTTGAGTTAATTTTATATCCAGCTACTTCACCGAAGCTGTTTATCAGGCTTAGGAATTCTCTGGTGGAATTTTTAGGGTCACTTATATATACTATCATATAATCTGCAAAAAGTGATATTTTGACTTTATCTTTTCCAATTTGTATCCCTTTGATCTCGTTTTGTTGTCGAATTGCTCTGGCTAGGACTTCAAGTACAATGTTGAATAGGTATGGAGAAAGTGGACAGCCTTGTCTAGTCCCTGATTTTAGAGGAATTGCTTCAAGCTTCTGACCATTTACTTTGATGTTGGCTACTGGTTTGCTGTAGATTGCTTTTATCATGTTTAGGTATGGGCCTTGAATTCCTGATCTTTCCAAGGCTTTTATCATGAATGGGTGTTGGATCTTGTCAAATGCTTTTTCCGCATCTAACGAGATGACCATGTGGTTTTTGTCTTTGAGTTTGTTTATATACTGGATTACATTGATGGATTTCCTTATATTGAACCATCCCTGCATCCCTGGGATGAAACCTACTTGGTCAGGATGGATGATTGTTTTGATGTGTTCTTGGATTCGGTTAGCAAGAACTTTATTGAGGATTTTTTCATCAATATTCATAAGGGATATTGGTCTGAAGTTTTCTGTCTTTGTTGGGTCTTTTTGGGTTTAGGTATCAGAGTAACTGTGGCTTCATAGAATGAGTTGGGTAGAGCACCTTCTGTTTCTATTTTGTGGAATAGTTTGTGAAGAACTGGGATTAGATCTTCTTTGAAGGTCTGATAGAACTCTGCACTAAACCCATCTGGTCCTGGGCTTTTTTTAGTTGGGAGACTATTAATGACTGCTTCTATTTCTTTGGGGGATATAGGGCTGTTTAGATCATTAACCTGATCTTGATTCAACTTTGGTACCTGGTATCTGTCTAGGAACTTCTCCATTTCATCCAGGTTCTCCAGTTTTGTTGAGTATAGCCTTTGGTAGAATGATCTGATGGTGTTTTGGATGTCTTCAGGATCTGTTGTTAGGTCTCCTTTTTCATTTCTGATTTTGTTAATTAGGATGCTTTCCCTGTGCCCTCTAGTGAGTCTGGCTAAGGGTTTATCTATCTTGTTGATTTTCTCAAAGTAGCAGCTCCTTGATTGGTTGATTCTTTGAATAGTTCTTCTTGTTTCCACTTGGTTGATTTTGCCCCTGAGTTTGATTATTTCCTGCCGTCTACTCCTCTTGGGTGAGTTTGCTTCCTTTTGTTCTAGTGATTTTAGGTATGTTGTCAAGCTGCTAATGTGTGCTCTCTCTAGTTTCCTTTTGGAGGCACTCAGAGCTATGAGTTTTCCTCTTAGAAATGCTTTCATTGCATCCCATAAGTTTGGGTATGTTGTGGCTTCATTTTCATTGAACTCTAAAAAGTCCTTAATTTCTTTCTTTATTCCTTCCTTGACCAAGGTATCATTGAGAAGAGTGTTGTTCAGTTTCCACGTGAAGGTTGGCTTTCTATTATTTATTTTGTTATTGAAGATCAGCCTTATTCCATGGTGATCTGATAGGATGCATGGGACAATTTCAATATTTTTGTATCTGTTGAGGCCTGTTTTGTGACCTATTATGTGGTCAATTTTGGAGAAGGTACCATGAGGTGCTGAGAAGAAGGTATATCCTTTTGTTTTAGGATAGAATGTTCTGTAGATATCTGCCAGATCCATTTGATTCATAACTTCTGTTAGTTTCACTGTGTCCCTGTTTAGTTTCTGTTTCCATGATCTGTCCATTGGTGAAAGTGTTGTGTTGAAGTCTCCCACTATTATTGTATGAGGTGCAATGTGTGCTTTGAGATTTACTAAAGTTTCTTTAATGAATGTGGCTGCCTTTGTATTTGGAGCATAGATATTCAGGATTGATAGTTCCTCTTGGAGGATTTTACCTTTGATGAGTATGAAGTGTCCCTCCCTGTCTTTTTTAATGACTTTTGGTTGGAAGTCAATCTTATCAGATATTAGAATGGCTACTCCAGCTTGTTTCTTCATACCATTTGCTTCGAAAATTGTTTTCCAGCCTTTCATTCTGAGGTAGTGTCTATCTTTTTCTCTGAGATGAGTTTCCTGTAAGCAGCAAAATGTTGGGTCTTGTTTGTGTAGCCAGTTTGTTAGTCTATGTCTTTTTATCGGGGAGTTGAGTCCATTGATATTAAGAGATATTAAGGAAAAGTAATTGTTGTTTCCTGTTATTTTTGTTGTTAAAGTTGGCATTTTGTTCTTGTGGCTGTCTTCTTTTAGGTTTGTTGAGGGATTACCTTCTTGTTGTTTCTAGGGCGTGGTTCCTGTCCTTGTATTTTTTTTTTCTGTTATTATCCTTTGAAGGGCTGGATTCGTGGAGAGATAATGTGTGAATTTGGTTTTGTTGTGGAATACTTTGGTTTCTCCATCTATGTTAATTGAGAGTTTGGCTGGGTATAGTAGCCTGGGCTGGAGTTTGTGTTCTTTTAGTGTCTGTATAACATCTGTCCAGGATCTTCTGGCTTTCATAGTCTCTGGTGAAAAATCTGGTGTAATTCTGATAGGCTTGCCTTTATATTTTACTTGGCCTTTTTCTCTTACTGCTTTTAGTATTCTATCTTTATTTAGAGCATTTGTTGTTCTGATTATTATGTGTTGGGAGGTATTTCTTTTCTGGTCCAGTCTATTTGGAGTTCTGTAGGCTTCTTGTATGTTCATGGGCATCTCTTTCTTTAGATTTGGGAAGTTTTCTTCTATAATTTTGTTGAAGATGTTTGCTGGTCCTTTGAGTTGAAAATCTTCATTCTCATCCACTCCTATTATCCATAGGTTTGGTCTTCTCATTGTGTCCTGTATTTCTTGGATGTTTTGAGTTAGGATCTTTTTGCATTTTATGTTTTCCTTGATTGTTGTGCCAATGTTCTCTATGGAATCTTCTGCACCTGAGATTCTCTCTTCCATCTCTTGTATTCTGTTGCTGATGCTGGTATATATGGTTCCAGATTTCTTTCCTAGGGTTTCTATCTCCAGTGTTGCCTCATTTTGGGTTTTCTTTATTGTGTCTACTTCCCTTTTTAGGTCTAGTATGGTTTTGTTCATTTCCATCATCTGTTTGGATGTGTTTTCCTGTTTTTCTGTAAGGACTTCTACCTGTTTGATTATGTTATCCTGTTTTTCTTTAAGGATTTGTAAGTCTTTAGCAGTGTTCTCCTGCAATTCTTTTGTGCTTCCTCTTTAATGTCTTCTACCTGTTTAGCAGTGTTCTCCTGTATTTCTTTAAGTGTGTTATTAAAGTCCTTCTTGAAGTCCTCTACCATCATCATGAGATATGCTTTTAGATCTGTGTCTAGCTTTTCCGGTGTGTTGGGGTGCCCTGGACTGGGCGAAGTGGGAGTGCTGGGTTCTGATGATGGTGAGTTGTCTTGGTTTCTGTTAGTAAGATTATTACGTTTACTTTTCGCCATCTGGTAATCTCTGAGGTTAGTTGTTGTCATTGTCACTGTTTAAAGATTGGAGCAGAAGCTGTGTTCCACTCACCAGCAGTCTCAAAATCCTGTGGCGGGGGTCGTGGGTAGCTGGCGGGTGTCAGCCGACCCTGTGCCCTAGCTACCCCGGTGCTTTTCTGACTGGAAGAGGCTTGTGGCCCTACGTAGGCTGGATTTCTGCCTCCCCAACCAGAGCAGTCTCAGGTCCCGCGTGATTGGACTGGAGCAGAAGCTGTGTTCCACTCACCAGCAGTCTCAAAATCCTGTGGCGGGGGTTGTGGGTAGCTGGCAGGTGTCAGCCGACCCTGCGCTCTAGCTAACCCGATGCTGGTCCGTATTTACATTTCAAATGTTTCTCTTTGCAGTCCTCCCTCCACAAATTCCCTATCAAATCCCCTGTGCTCCTGCACTCCTGCACTCCACCCACTCCTACTTCAGTTCTCTAGCATCCCCCTACACTGGGACATCAAGCCTCCACAGGACCAATGGCTTCCCCTTCCGCTGATGCCAGATAAGGTCATCCTCTGCTACATATGTAGCTGGAGTCATGGACCTATCCATATATACACTTTGGTTAGTGATTAGTGTCTGGGAGATCTGAGGGATTCCAGTTAGTTGATATTATTGTTCTTCCTATGGGATTGCCATCTCCTTCAGTTCCTTTAGTCACTCTCCCTTAACTCTTCTATTGGGGTTCCTGAGGGCAGTCCAATGGTTGGTGGCTATGACTATCTGCATCTGTATTAGTCAGATGCTGGCAGAGCCTTTCAGGGGATATCTATACCAGGCTCCTGTCAGCAAGTACTTCCTGGCATCAGCAATAGTGTCAGGGTTTGGTGTCTGCACATGGGATGGATCCCTAGGTTTGGGGGTCTCTGGATGACCTTTTCTTCAGTCTCTGCTCCATTTTTGTCTCTGTGTTTCCTTTAGACAGGAATAATTCTGGGTTAAAAATTTTGACATGGGTGGTTGGCCCTATCCCTCAACTGGGAGCCCATTGTCCTTTGGTTGGACGCAACTACCTGCCTCTGATTCTTTATGCTTCTTGGTGGGTCTTCTGGAGTACAGTCATGCTAGGTCCCTTTTTGTAAGTGCTCCATAGCCTCAGTAATGGTGTCAGGCCTTAGGACCTCACCTTGAGCTGGATCCCTCTTTGGGCCTGTTGCTGAACTTTCTTTTTCTCAGGCTCCTTTCCATTTCCATCCATGTAATTCTTTCAGATGGGAACAAATATTGGTCAGAGTTGTGACTGTGGATGCAAACCCCTCCCTCATTTGATGTCCTGTCTTCTTGCTGGAGGTGGGCTCTATAAGTTCCCTCTCTCTACTGTCAGGCATTACATTAAAGGTCCCTCCTTTTGAGTCCTGAGAGTATCTCAACTCTCAGTTCTCTGGTGCATTCTGGGGGTTCCTCAAACTCCAACCTCCCAAGATTGCCCATTTACATTCTTTCTGCTGGCCCTCAGGGCTTCAGTCCTTTTCCCTCACCCAGTAGCAGATTAGGTCCCCCTCTGCTCTACTCCATTCACTTTCTATCCCAGGTCCCTCCCTCCCTCCCCACTTGTGATTGCTTTCTTCTCCCTCCCATGTGGGTCTGTGACATCTGTACTTGAGCACTTCAGCTTGTTGACATTTTTGAGTTCTGTGGCCTGTATCTTTGGTATTCTGTGCTTTTGTGTGTGTGTGTGGGGGGGCAATATTCACTTATTAGTGAGTACATACCATGCATGTCCTTTTGGATCTGAGTTACCATGATGATATTTTCAAGTTTCATGCATTTGCCTACAAAACTCTGTCTCTGTTTTGTTTCTGTTTTAATGACCTGTCCATTGGTGAGAGTGGGGTGTTGAAATCACTGTTATTGTGTGGGGTTCAATGTGGGTGAGGAAAACACCCATTAAGGATGCAGTTAACATGTTTACTGATGGATCAAAAACAGGATGTGGAGTATATATGGTAGAGGAGAAAGATCCTGTGGTCAGGCAGTATTATCCCTGTACTCCGCAGATGGTGGAATTACAAATAGTTATTGAGGTCATTAAGGATTGTGATTTTCCTTTTAATCTAATTTCAGATTCACAATATGTAGTTATTTAGTTTTATCCCTAGAAGTGGCTGGCCAAATAAAAGCTCGTAGTACCATCCAAGCCTTGGCCTTACAATTACAGAAGTTGCTGTGGGAAAGACGCCAACCATTATATATTGGACATGTCCGTGCCCTTAGTGGGCTTCCAGGACCCTTAAGTAGGGGAAATGACATTGTGGATAATTGTACTCGTATGGAGTTCATATTTTTTGCATCCCCTATGGAGTTAGCCTCACAATTTCATTCTAAATTTCATGTTAATGCTAAAACTCTGAAGAGAAAATTTGGAATCTCTAGAGCACAAACTCAGGAAGTAGTCACTACCTGTGGACATTGCCTAGAGTTTCAACACCAGCCTTCTTATGGAGTGAATCCTAGAGGATTGCTCCCTCTACAGGTGTGGCAGATGGATGTGACACATTTTTCAGAATTTGGCAAATTGAAATATGTTCATGTATCCATTGATACATGTTCAAGAATAGTTTATGCATCTCCCATGACAGGGGAAAAGGCCTCCCACGTTATACAGCATTGTTTGGAGGCCTGGGCCGATTGGGGTAAGCCCCAACAACTTAAAACAGACAATGGCCCTGCATATACTGCCAAAACCCTGGTGTCTTTTTGTCAACAGATGGAAATACAAGTTAAACACAGCCTGCCATATAATCCTCAAGGCCAAGGAATCATTGAACAAGCACATAGAACCTTAAAAGAATTATTAATAAAACAAAAAGGGGGAATAGGCTATGGCCATACCCCAAAGATAAGACTCTTATTAGCTCTTTTTACCTTAAATCTTTTGCAATTGGATATGGAAGGTCGCTCTGCTGCTGAACGACATGCTAATACCAGCCCCAGTAAACTGGGGTATGCTAAATGGAAGGATGTGCTTACAGAATCATGGAATGGTCCGGATCCTGTGTTGGCCTGGGCAAGAGGGTCTGTTTGCATGTTTCCACAGAATCAAGCAGAGCCAGTGTGGGTTCCGGAGCAGCTAGTGCGATGCTGTCAAAATGAAGAAGCTGATCTTGCTCGTGATGAGCATGTGTCTGCCCCTGATGGGTGCGGAACCCAGATGGGGGATACTGTTGGTGTTTAAATTGGACTGCAAATTTTGATGGCAAGATGAATGAGCTTCACTTGGTGATTGTCACTGTGAATTCTACCGGAGTGGATCCTGGCTTGGCATTGGGAAAGAATAGGCTGGGATAGGTGCCCTCGCTGTGGCCCTTGTTTTGGCATGCATGTTGTGTGTATGGTGTATGTGTCAGTTACGGAATGCCCAGGTCCACACTGCCGCTATGGTGCAAGCTTTTGCCACAGTGGAAGCAGGGCAGTCACCTCAGATTTGGCTTGCTGCCATGAAGAATGAACAATGAAGCCATAGCTTCATAGGGTTGTAAGGCTAAGCACTGCACAGAGGTTAGTCTGGAAGCTGTTTGACAATCTCTGGGAGGTATGTCTGATTGCATGAGTGTTGAGTGTCCTAGTGTCCTTCCCCCAGGAAAAACGGCACGGGAGCAGGTCAGGGTTGCTCTGGGTAAAAACCTGTGAGCCTAAGAGTCAATCCTGTACATGGCCCCTATTTCTGCACACTGAGGATCAGACCTCTATCTTCACCCATGGAGCTTGCTTCAAAAGAATATAAAAGGGGGAATTGTGGGAAGCCATTCCTGACTCCCTTGCCAGCTGGATGGAAATCAATGCCAGGGTGTAAACAAGCCCGTATTTGGTGGATTGCTTGCCCTTAATCCCTGATTGGCTGAGCAAGCCTGCCTGGTGAGGTGATGTGACCTGTGGTGATTGGTTGAGGCGTGGTTGTGGCTTGAGTGGATAAAAATGCTTGTACCCCGAGGCTCGGGGGATTTGAAGAGAGAAGCTGCCTGAGTAAACTGCTTTAAGAAGAACCTGTGGTTGCGTTTTCCTTGCTGATCCAATTGGACACAACACTTGAGCTCTTCAGCTTGTTGACATTTTTGAGTTCTGTGGCCTGTATCTTGGGTATTCTGTGCTTTTGTGTGTGTGTGGGGGGGGTGCAATATTCACTTATTATTGAGTACATACCATGCATGTCCTTTTGAATCTGAGTTACCATGATGATATGTTGTTCTTTTTTTTTTCTTTTTTTTTTTTTACTTTTAAACCCCTGTATTTAAGTTACAGATTAGTCTTTAAGAATTAAAAAGTCACCGTTATTTTGAAAAATTACAATTTGAAAAATGAAAATGTTATAAAAATTTAAAATTGTATATTATATTCAATTGTATTGTATTCATTTTGGTTACTTGTAAAGGTTTGTAAATCATATTTTAGAAATAAAACTCGGCATATTTCATCCATTTGCCTACAAAACTCTGTCTCTGTTTTGTTTCTGTTTTAATGACCTGTCCATTGGTGAGAGTGGGGTGTTGAAATCACTGTTATTGTGTGGGGTTCAATGTGGGATTTGGACTTCAGTAAAGTTTCTTTTATGAATTTTGGTGCTCTTGCATTTGGAGCATAGATGTTCAAAATTGAGATTTCTTCTTGGTGGATTTCCCCCTTGATGACTATGAAGTGTTCTTCTTTATCTGACTTGATAACTTTTAGTTGAAAGTCTATTTTATTGGATATTAGGATGGGAACTCCAGCTTGTTTCCTAGGGCCATTTGATTGGAAGACCCTTTTCTATCCCTTCACTCTGAGATAGTGCCTGTATTTGTTACTGAGTTACATTTCTTGTATGTAGAAAAATGCTGGATCTTGTGTGTATATCCAGTCTGTTAGCTTATGTCTTTTTATAGGTGAGTTGACTTCATTAATACTGAGAGATATTAAAAAGATATGACTGTTGGTTCCTGATATGTTTGTTTTTGTAGGTGGTTTTATGTGCTTTTGGTTCTCTGCTTTGAGCTTTGTTTTGAGATGCTTAATATCTTGTTCTATTTTGGTGCAGGTACCTTCCTTGTGTTGAAAATTTCCTTCCAGGATGCTCTGTAGGGCTGGATTGGTAGATAGATACTGTTTGAATTTGGTTTTGTCCTGGAATATTTTGGTTTCTCCATCTATGTTGATTGAGAGGTTTGCTGTTATAGTAACCTAGGCTGACATTTGTGTCCTCTTAGACTTTGTGTGACCTCTAACCAGGCTCTTCTGGCTTTTATAGTCTCTGTTGAGAAGTCTGGTGTAATTCTGATAAGTCTACCTTTGTATGTTACTTGGCCCTTTTCATTTGAAGCTTTTCATATTCTTTTTTCCTGTGCATTTAGTGTTTTGATTATTGTGTGAAGAGAGGATTTTCTTTTCTGGTCTCATTTATTTGGTGTTCTATAGGCTTTTTGTACCTCTATGGCCATCTCTTTCTTTAGGTTATGGAAGTTTTCTTCTATGTTTTTGTTGTATACATTTTCAGTTTCTTTGAGCTGGGAATCTTCGTTCTGCTCTATTCCAAATATTCTTAGATTTGGTCTTTCCATTGTGTACTGAATTTCCTGGATGCTTTGGACTAGGATTTTTTTATGTTTTGAATTTTCTTTGACAGTTCTGTCAATATCTACTATGGTATCATCTACACCTGAGATTCTCTCTTCTATCTCTTGTATTCTGTTAGTGATTACATCTGTAATTCCTGTCCTCTTTTCTAGGTTTTTTATTTCCAGGTTTGCTTCCATTTGTGTTTTCTTTATTGTTTCTACTTCCACTTTTAGGCCTTGAATGACTTTATTCAATCCTTTCACCTGTTTATCTGTGTTTTCCTGTATTTCTTTCAATGAGTTATTCATAACCTCCTTAAAGAATTCTATTATAGTCATGAGATAGGATTTTAGGACAGATTTTTGATTTTCACGTGTGTGTCCTGTATTCAGGGCTTGTTATGGTGGGAGAACTCGGTTCTGGTGATGCCCATGTATTTTGGCTTCTGTTGCATATGGTCTTGTGCTTGCCTTTCACCATCTGGATATTCCTGGTGTTTCTTGGTCTAGACAAGAAACTGTATGGAGTCTGCTGCTTTTGTCCCTGGATTGATTTAGGCCCCCAGTAGGCCTGTGGCCATGGCTGTAGCAGACCAAATGTTTAGCTTTCCAATTTGGGGCTCTTCACAGGAGCAGAGAAGTTGCTGCTCTGTTTCCCTGGATGCAGTAGGTCTCCTGGGAGGTCTTCATACTGTTGGGTCTTCAGTGGAGCAGTCATGCTGTTGTCCAACTGCTCTGAGTACAGCTAGTTCTCAACTGCTCAGAGTGTAGCAGATCCTCAACTGCTCAACTGTTCTCAGTACATCAGGTCCTCTAGGATGCATCTGGATATGGTGTCTTCATGGGAGCAGACCAACTAGGAGTCTGGCCTATTAGAGAAGACTGGGCAGAAAGAGTGGTAGGGATAGAAAGGGAATAGTATTCAGAAGGGCAGGGGGTTTTTTGGGTGATGGGTCCTGAGTCTATCAGGCTGCCAGTAGCATCTCTAGGACTGGGGGTGGGGAGGAATGGTGTGTGTGTGTGTGTGTGTGTGTGTGTGTGTGTGTGTATGTAGGTTTTTAACCAACTGCACTGAGTGCAGAGGGTCCTCTAGGATGGGTAGAGATATGGTGTCTTCACAAGAGCAGACCAACTATGAGTCTGTCCCAGCAGAAAAGATCAAGCAGAAGGGGTCTTTTGTTTGTTTTTTCCTCAAGTTTTTTTTTCCACGAATCATTAAGTTTCTTTTACATGGATCTTAATTACCTTTAATACATAGGTTTTAAGGTCTTTTTCTTGTACTTTATCTGTGTTGGAATACTCTGGGCTTACTCTAGTAGGATAATTGGGCTCTGATGGAAACATCTTGACTTGTTTATTGACAATTGTGTTCTTAAATTGGTGTCTTGGATATAGGGTGTCTATAGGTCTGGGTGCTAATTTCTGGATTTGTCTTTGTTGGTTGGTTATTTTGTTCCTTGGTTTCAATTTCCTCTCTGGTCTTCTGGCCTGTGGTTGTATAGTGGTCTTCATTCAATTGGGAGCTGGACTTCTGGTGGTAGGCATGACCTCTTGTTAAGTTTGGAGTCTCCAGCTAAGTTGGAGAATGTAACAGGGTGATATACAAGAATGAGAATTAGAGA
This sequence comes from Mus caroli, assembly GCF_978045245.1. Lineage (NCBI taxonomy): Eukaryota > Metazoa > Chordata > Mammalia > Rodentia > Muridae > Mus > Mus caroli. The sequence goes on from NW_028227265.1 coordinate 66,132,892, forward strand.
TTTGTTTAGGGGACACTAAGAGAGTGAAAAAGAGTGATCCAGGGTATACCTAGCCTACTAGTGCCAATGTGTCCTTTGATAGAGTGAAATAGATCTTTTTAATTTTTTTCCAATTGCTTCAAATGTAAATGAAAAAATTAAACAAATTTTAAAAAGCAAAGAGCTTTTTGATAATTTTTCCAAAAATTTGAACCTTGTTTTGGAGGATTGTCTATAGTAATATTTTCTTAAGATATTTCATTTAATGTATCCTGCTTACTGGTCAATATGGGACAAGATAATAAGATAAATAAATATTTCATTTCTCTATGCCAGAAAATCTTGCAATTTTATAAGAAATGAGGAATTGCTTATTTTTAAAATTAAATTAAATTTAAACTGAAAATCTTCATAGTTTTCAAATGAAGGTGATGTTTTGCTGCATTAATTGGGGAAGTTTTTTTAAGGTAATTTTAGAAAATCAAGTCAAAATTAAAATGTGAATCATGAATCAGATGGTTTGGCATATAGAATGAGATGCTTCGACAAATTTGAAAATTGAATAGTCTGTTTATATAGACATTGATATTCTTTTAGCAATACTAACTATAATATACTTGTATAAGTTTTTTAAATTAATATTGATATTCTATCATCAATTTTGTATGAGCTTATGATAATTATTATTAACAAGAGAAACAGTAATCATAGCCTAAAAAATGTTTGAGGATCTTTTTAACATGTGATTTACTTTGTACATGAGAAACTAAGTAAACCTTTAAATATGATGATGATTGTCATATCCACAACCTAAATGATGAGATGGAGCCAGTGGGTTTGATTCCAGAGAAGAGATGTTGTCAGAGATTAATCTTGTGTTCTTTTTGATCTAAGAATATGTGGACCAGAGAGAATGAATTTTTTTCAAAAGTGCAGAAAGCTTGACCAGTAATCATGTTCTTTTGTCTGAATTGGATGATAATCACTGCTCTCTGGTATTTTTGGGTCATATAGGAAAAGCTACCAGACTGCTTCATGTTACAAATGGTCTGAACTTACTTGGTATCAATCAAAGCGAACAATAGCATAGGCAGACAAAGTAATCAGTTCTTCTGTGTTTGAGACCTAAAATGAGCTTCTGTCAGACCTGGAGAAGCATCAGAAGATTGAAAGGGGCCTGAGCCTCTGGATAAAATTACAGAATATACCTGGCTTTTTTCACATCTTGATTTCCTGGAACACTGTAGGAACTCAGAGTCACAGGAGTCTGTAATCAAAGAAAAGGTTCTTCAAGTTCAGCTTAGACCTATTGAATGTGGAATTCCTCTAAGAGCCAAAAGTAGGTGTTAGGTGTAGTGTGGTACTATTAGGGAGTGGCTAGGATATTTAGACATTGGTGTGGTAATTGACAAACAGTATAGTTGAATGGGTGGCTAATGAGTAAAGATGAATTAAATGTTAGAAAATACATTATTGTGTGATCAAATAATTTTCTACAGATAAATAAGTCCACAGTAAATTATCTTTGGTATAACTATTATCAACCAATTTATATATCATAAGAAACAATATGCATACCACTGAAAGTACAGACATAAGTGAATACAAACATCTGATCTTAATTTCAGTCAGTGAAGTCCTAGAATATTGTAAAATCATAAAATAAAATATATGTGGTCAGATAGTTGACACGACTCTCCAGATGCTGAAGAGAAAACTTATAAGCAATTTCTACCACAAAACTTTAAGGAAACGAAAGATGTATTACTGGAGGAAGCCATGAAGTCTCTTGTGTAGATATGTGCAGATCTGCAAATGCAGATCTTGTAGGACCCCAAATCTAGGGACCCCCTCTCTAGTCCAGGGACAGGAAGCACCCACGAACACAAGAATCCTCTCTTGTTGCAAGATGCACGAGGCTTTATTGGCAGAGCTCTGGGTCAACATGTACCTCACACAGGAGGCAGGGGAGTCGACAACGAGGCTCGGGAGCTAGGGGTTTTTAAAGAAGCAAAGGGTTAGGAATACAAAGAATTTTGACAAAGGCATGGGATTGATTCATTAACAGAAAGATTACATGTCAGCAAAAGGGGCATCAGAGCTTTGTTCCGGTGGGCTTGGGGCTTATCTTTGTACCCAGCGCCAAGGGGTAATAGACAGAAGGGAGGTTCCGGCCAGATGGTGTGGACTTAGATAAGATGACCTTGCCTGTCTTCGGATTGAGGGGAGATTCCGGCCAGATGGTGTTAGCTTAGATAATGTAGCGCCATTTGTCCTTGAATACCTTTTCATCTTTACGGCCAAGATGTTCTTAGGAATGCCTTAACAATAGCCCTGCCCTGGCATGTCTGGGGGCTGTTCTGCTTTGTTCTCAGTCCCAGATCAGGGCTGTGGGCTCCTAAACAAGTTACAATATTTCATCTTCCTTCAGTCTCAGGGCTTTTTCTCAGTTGCACTGACTCTTTAAAATATCTGTTGACCTCCCAGTAGATGGCTGCATATACCAATAGGCAAAGTGAGCACTAATTTTATTCAGGACATTATTGACAACAGCATAAAAGAAGGACAAGGATGTAGGAGGAAATCAGAATAGAATATTCTAGGAGTGTTGGGAGGAAAATGTTAAAAAATGAGCCAGCTCATTCCTGTGCTTATGCCAGCAACTCCTCTCTGGCCAGTGGCTTGGCCACCATGCACTAGGCAGACACTGGCAATCAATGGCCCATCTGTTTTTATCTCCTGGAGACTGACTCAGAACGCCACAATCTCTCCACCCAGCTCACTAGGTTTTCACTGGCAGGTGACTACCATGCTATCCCCATGCTTCAAATCCTCCAAAGCCTTTGTGGTGCACAACAGGCAAACTCACAGTTTGCTGCCAGTGCCTTTTTTTCTTGAACTCAGAGGAGCCACCTTGTGAAGGAAAACGAAACACAAACTTAGTTCAGAAACAATGGTAACTCAATCTCTGGGTGCAACAACAAAAAACCTAGTCTTTCTAGCCCTACAAAAATCTGATACCTCTGATGTTAAATCCTTGTGGATCTGCTATGATACTGGGGAACTCCAGCAGCTACATCTCACCCTTATGTGGTCCCTCTTTCAAAGGGGCCTAAAGCCCTCCTGCTTCCACTCTTCCTCCATCCAACCCAGAAGTCCCACCTACTTGACCAGTGATTAGCTCCTTTATTCATTAGGGAATTGGTTCACAAGAAGCCACCTGAGTAAGTGACTCATTTCTCATTCCAGGCAGCCTCTTCGAGATCAAAACTAACATAAAAATACAAGCAGCACAGAGCTTTCCACAACATAGAAGTACTTGGAAGGATATATAGTTAATAGTAGGTGAATCTGATCCAAATACATTGTAAAACTTATGAAATTTCAAATGAATAAATAAATCTGTCACTTAAAAGAAGAAAAATATGTGAGGTGTGTTGGTGTTTGCCTAACCAAAGCTTCAGTTGATTGTGAGTTTTCTATCATAGGCATTCAGTTACTTTATAACTGCATCTTTTTGGCATCTTCTGGGATCTCTATTTTCTGGAAAATTCTTTCTAAATTTTCCTGCTTCTATTCCCTATTATCTCAGTTTTCCAGCCCCAGTTAGTAATAATCCTCTTGGTGTTTCTTTGGACCCTGGGGTTTTACTTGTAGACTTTTTTATGTGGTGGTTCCTGTGTGAGTATTCATGGATAGTTAGGAGCCCATGAGAAGCTATTTCATGTTGTTCCATTGCTCAGCTCCACTGCTCTAGTGCAGAATTCAGCATCACATAAATGTGGAGTGGAGACCTCCTAAATTTATGAATTGAATATATGTTTATTACTTCTGAAGTCCTCGCTTACATTATTGTCTCTCCTCCTCATGCTCCATTGATTTAGCTCTCAGCTCCTGCCCTGCTGTGTGTGAAATGCTGCTCCCAACACATAAAGGAAGTTTTTCTTGCCAGGTTTCAGTTTAGATTTCCTTTAGCTTTTGCTTGTTGTTCTTAGTATTGTTTTCCTCTATTTCTCTTCTTCCTCCTCCTCCAGCTCCTCTTCCTTCTTCTCCTCTTCCTCCTATTTCTTAAATCTGATGTTATCAAGAGAAGAAGCAAAGAAACCTTGATAATAGTGAACTTTCTGACTTCTGATGGGATCAGTTGACTCCAATTTAGCAATACATATTGTCTTTGGAAGGAAATGTCTCATTAAGGCATTCAAATTTATTGACAACATTGTTTATTATTAAAAGGAATTGTAAACAATGTGTGTTTATATTTGACTCGGAAAGAAATGCATCTTTATATGTTCATTTAATTTTCATAAGCACTGCTTTTAATAGGTATTCAGTTTAGTTTTTAATCCTAAAACCTTACTCATATATGTGTTCTTAAAGTTAAAATATAATTGCATCATTTCCACCTTCCCTTTTCTTCTTCTAAGCCTTCCATATACTCTTAATTTACACTCTTTCAAATTTATGGCCTGTTTTCTTTCTTACTGTTATATCTATTTACAAAAGCGTAACTACATAAATACAAGCTGCTGAGTCTGTTAAGTACTACTTATTTGTATATGTTTTCAGGGTTAGTCATTGAGAATTGGATAACCAGTTAAGGGACTCATACTTGGGAATGACTAGTTCCCTCTCTCTTAGCAGCCCTTGGTTGCTTTTAGTCCAGTGGTTCTCATTCTGTGGGTTGCCATTCTTTTGTGGAGTAAAATGACCTTTTCACAGGGCTAACAAAGACCATCAGAAAACACAAATATTTACATTATGATTCATAGCAGTAGTAAAATTACAACAATGAAGAAGCACAACAAAAATAAGTTTATGGTTGGCTTTCACTACAACATGAGGGACTGAATTAAAGGGTTACAGTATTAGGAAGGTTGAGAATGACTGCTTTCATCCTTTGTGGCTGGGGCCTGTTAGGGTTTTTTTTTCATAATGTATATTTATTGATATTTTCATTTTTCAGAACTTGTTGTTGTATCATGGCTGAAGCTTTTCCATCATTTCTAAGAGACAGTCTCCTTTTCCGGCAGGACAAGCACCGGGGTAGCTAGAGCGCAGGGTCAGCTGACACCTGCCAGCTACCCAGGACCCCCGCCACAGGATTTTGAGACTGCTGGTGAGTGGAACACAGCTTCTGCTCCTGTCCAATCACGCGGGACCTGAGACTGCTCTGGTTGGGGAGGCAGAAATCTGGCCTACGAAGGGCCACAAGCCTCTTCCAGTCAGAAAAGCACCGGGGTAGCTAGAGCGCAGGGTCGGCTGACACCCGCCAGCTACCCACGACCCCCGCCACAGGATTTTGAGACTGCTGGTGAGTGGAACACAGCTTCTGCTCCAATCTTTAAACACTGACAACGACAACAACTAACCCCAGAGATTACCAGATGGCGAAAGGTAAACGTAATAATCTTACTAACAGAAACCAAGACCACTCACTATCATCAGAACCCAGCACTCCCACTTCACCCAGTCCAGGGCACCCCAACACACCGGAAAAGCTAGACACAGATCTAAAAGCATATCTCATGATGATGGTAGAGGACTTCAAGAAGGACTTTAATAACACACTTAAAGAAATACAAAGGAACACTGGTAAACAGGTAGAAGACAGTAAAGAGGAAGCACAAAAATCCCTTAAAGAATTGCAGGAGAACACTGCTAAAGAGTTACAAATCCTTAAAGAAAAACAGGATAACATAATCAAACGGGTAGAAGTCCTTACAGAAAAACAGGAAAACACATCCAAACAGATGATGGAAATGAACAAAACCATACTAGACCTAAAAAGGGAAGTAGACACAATAAAGAAAACCCAAAATGAGGCAACACTGGAGATAGAAACCCTAGGAAAGAAATCTGGAACCATATATACCAGCATCAGCAACAGAATACAAGAGATGGAAGAGAGAATCTCAGGTGCAGAAGATTCCATAGAGAACATCGGCACAACAATCAAGGAAAACATAAAATGCAAAAAGATCCTAACTCAAAACATCCAAGAAATACAGGACACAATGAGAAGACCAAACCTATGGATAATAGGAGTGGATGAGAATGAAGATTTTCAACTCAAAGGACCAGCAAACATCTTCAACAAAATTATAGAAGAAAACTTCCCAAATCTAAAGAAAGAGATGCCCATGAACATACAAGAAGCCTACAGAACTCCAAATAGACTGGACCAGAAAAGAAATACCTCCCAACACATAATAATCAGAACAACAAATGCTCTAAATAAAGATAGAATACTAAAAGCAGTAAGAGAAAAAGGCCAAGTAAAATATAAAGGCAAGCCTATCAGAATTACACCAGATTTTTCACCAGAGACTATGAAAGCCAGAAGATCCTGGACAGATGTTATACAGACACTAAAAGAACACAAACTCCAGCCCAGGCTACTATACCCAGCCAAACTCTCAATTAACATAGATGGAGAAACCAAAGTATTCCACAACAAAACCAAATTCACACATTATCTCTCCACGAATCCAGCCCTTCAAAGGATAATAACAGAAAAAAAAAATACAAGGACAGGAACCACGCCCTAGAAACAACAAGAAGGTAATCCCTCAACAAACCTAAAAGAAGACAGCCACAAGAACAGAATGCCAACTTTAACAACAAAAATAACAGGAAACAACAATTACTTTTCCTTAATATCTCTTAATATCAATGGACTCAACTCCCCGATAAAAAGACATAGACTAACAAACTGGCTACACAAACAAGACCCAACATTTTGCTGCTTACAGGAAACTCATCTCAGAGAAAAAGATAGACACTACCTCAGAATGAAAGGCTGGAAAACAATTTTCAAAGCAAATGGTATGAAGAAATAAGCTGGAGTAGCCATTCTAATATCTGATAAGATTGACTTCCAACCCAAAGTCATTAAAAAAGACAGGGAGGGACACTTCATACTCATCAAAGGTAAAATCCTCCAAGAGGAACTATCAATCCTGAATATCTATGCTCCAAATACAAAGGCAGCCACATTCATTAAAGAAACTTTAGTAAATCTCAAAGCACACATTGCACCTCATACAATAATAGTGGGAGACTTCAACACAACACTTTCACCAATGGACAGATCATGGAAACAGAAACTAAACAGGGACACAGTGAAACTAACAGAAGTTATGAATCAAATGGATCTGGCAGATATCTACAGAACATTCTATCCTAAAACAAAAGGATATACCTTCTTCTCAGCACCTCATGGTACCTTCTCCAAAATTGACCACAAAATTGGTCACAAAATAGGCCTCAACAGATACAAAAATATTGAAATTGTCCCATGCATCCAATCAGTTCACCATGGACTAAGGCTGATCTTCAATAACAAAATAAATAATAGAAAGCCAACCTTCACGTGGAAACTGAACAACACTCTTCTCAATGATACCTTGGTCAAGGAAGGAATAAAGAAAGAAATGAAGGACTTTTTAGAGTTCAATGAAAATGAAGCCACAACATACCCAAACTTATGGGACGCAATGAAAGCATTTCTAAGAGGAAAACTCATAGCTCTGAGTGCCTCCAAAAGGAAACTAGAGAGAGCACACATTAGCAGCTTGACAACATACCTAAAAGCACTAGAACAAAAGGAAGCAAACTCACCCAAGAGGAGTAGACGGCAGGAAATAATCAAACTCAGGGGCGAAATCAACCAAGTGGAAACAAGAAGAACTATTCAAAGAATCAACCAATCAAGGAGCTGCTACTTTGAGAAAATCAACAAGATAGATAAACCCTTAGCCAGACTCACTAGAGGGCACAGGGAAAGCATCCTAATTAACAAAATCAGAAATGAAAAAGGAGACCTAACAACAGATCCTGAAGACATCCAAAACACCATCAGATCATTCTACCAAAGGCTATACTCAACAAAACTGGAGAACCTGCATGAAATGGAGAAGTTCCTAGACAAATACCAGGTACCAAAGTTGAATCAAGATCAGGTTAATGATCTAAACAGCCCTATATCCCCCAAAGAAATAGAAGCAGTCATTAATAGTCTCCCAACTAAAAAAAGCCCAGGACCAGATGGGTTTAGTGCAGAGTTCTATCAGACCTTCAAAGAAGATCTAATCCCAGTTCTTCACAAACTATTCCACAAAATAGAAACAGAAGGTACTCTACCCAAGTCATTCTATGAAGCCACAATTACTCTGATACCTAAACCACAAAAAGACCCAACAAAGATAAAAAACTTCAGAGCAATATCCCTTATGAATATTGATGCAAAATCCTCAATAAAGTTCTTGCTAACCGAATCCAAGAACACATCAAAATAATCATCCATCCTGACCAAGTAGGTTTCATCCCAGGGATGCAGGGATGGTTCAATATACGGAAATCCATCAACGTAATCCAGTATGTAAACAAACTCAAAGACAAAAACCACATGGTCATCTCGTTAGATGCGGAAAAAGCATTTGACAAGATCCAACACCCATTCATGATAAAAGTCTTGGAAAGATCAGGAATTCAAGGCCCATACCACAACATGATAAAAGCAATCTACAGCAAACCAGTAGCCAACATCAAAGTAAATGGTCAGAAGCTTGAAGCAATCCCTCTAAAATCAGGGACTAGACATGGCTGTCCACTTTCTCCATACCTATTCAACATTGTACTTGAAGTACAAATCAATGGTCTTTCTCTACACAAAGAATAAACAGGCTGAGAAAGAAATTAGGGAAACAACAACCTTCTCAATAGTCACAAATAATATAAAATATCTTGGTGTGACTCTAACTAAGGAAGTGAAAGATCTGTATAATAAAAACTTCAAGTCTCTGAAGAAAGAAATTATAGAAGATCTCAGAAGATGGAAAGATCTCCCATGCTCATGGATTGGCAGGATCAACATTGTAAAAATGGCTATCTTGCCAAAAGCAATCTACAGATTCAATGCAATCCCTATCAAAATTCCAAATCAATTCTTCAACGAATTAGAAAGTGCAATCTGAAAAGTCATCTGGAATAACAAAAAACCTAGGATAGCAAAAAATCTTCTCAAGGATAAAAGAACCTCTGGTGGAATCACCATGCCGGACCTAAAGCTTTACTACAGAGCAATTGTGATAAAAACTGTATGGTACTGGTATAGTGACAGACAAATAGACCAATGGAATAGAATTGAAGACCCAGAAATGAACCCACACACCTATGGTCACTTGATCTTCGACAAGGGAGCTAAAAACATCCAGTGGAAGAAAGACAGCATTTTCAACAAATGGTGCTGGCACAACTGGTTGTTAACATGTAGAAGAATGCGAATCGATCCATTCCTATCTCCTTGTACTAAGGTCAAGTCTAAGTGGATCAAGGAACTTCACATAAAACCAGAGACACTGAAACTTATAGAGGAGAAAGTGGGGAAAAGCCTTGAAGATATGGGCACAGGGGAAAAATTCTTGAATAGAACAGTAATGGCTTGTGCTGTAAGATCGAGAATTGACAAGTGGGACCTCATGAAACTGCAAAGCTTCTGCAAGGCTAAAGACACCATCAATAAGACAAAAAAACCACCAACAGATTGGGAAAGGATCTTCACCTATCCTAAATCAGATAAGGGACTAATATCCAATATATATAAAGAACTCAAGAAGGTGGACTCCAGAAAGTCAAATAACCCCATTAAAAATGGGGCTCAGAACTGAACAAAGAATTCTCACCTGAGGAATACCGAATGGCAGAGAAGCACCTGAAAAAATGTTCAACATCCTTAATCATCAGGGAAATGCAAATCAAAACAACCCTGAGATTCCACCTCACACCAGTCAGAATGGCTAAGATCAAAAATTCAGGTGACAGCAGATGCTGGCGAGGATGTGGAGAAAGGGGAACACTCCTCCATTGTTGGTGGGATTTCAAGCTTGTACAACCACTCGAAAATCAGTCTGGCGGTTCCTCAGAAAATTGGACATAGTACTACCGGAGGATCCAGCAATACCTCTCCTGGGCATATATCCAGAAGATGTCCCAACCGGTAAAAAAGACATATGCTCCACTATGTTCATAGCAGCCCTATTTATAATAGCCAGAAGCTGGAAAGAACCCAGATGTCCCTCAACAGAGGAATGGATACAGAAATTATGGTACATTTACACAATGGAGTACTACTCAGCTATTAAAAAGAATGAATTAATGAAATTCCTAGCCAAATGGATGGACGTGGAGGGCATCATCTTGAGTGAAGTAACACAATCACAAAAGAACTCACACAATATGTATTCACTGATAAGTGGATATTAGCCCAAAACTTAGGATACCCAAGATATAAGATACAATTTGCTAAACGCATGAAACTCAAGAAGAATGAAGACCAAAGTGTGGACACTTTGCCCCTTCTTAGAATTGGGAACAAAACACCCATGGAAGGAGTTACAGAGACAAAGTTCGTAGCTGTGATGAAAGGATGGACCATTTAGAGACTGCCGTATCCAGGGATCCATCCCATAAGCAGCTTCTAAACGCTGACACCATTGCATACACTAGCAAGATTTTGCTGAAAGGACCCAAATATAGCTGTCTCTTGTGAGACGATGCCGGGGCCTAGCAAACACAGGAGTGGATGTTCACAGTCAGCTATTGGATGTATCACAGGGCTCCCAATTGTGGCCTCCCTTCCCCCCAGCCTGGAACCTGCCTGCTCAAGGGTGGAGCTACCGGCTCATTCGTCCTGCCACGCCTACCTACTGCTGGAACCTGCCTTTGCTGCCTGGAGGCACACACGTGTTCGTCCTGCTACTGGACCCTGAGTTACTTGGTGGGAAATTGGGTTCCCTCCCCCTTCCTTTATAAACTGAGTGTCTGGAATTAATAAAATTGAGCTTTGATCAGGATCTTGTCTTAGCTCCATTGTTTCTTCCGCCCCGTCTAGATTCCTCTCTTTTCAGCCTGAACTGCCTTTCTCAGTGAACCGTTCGTGTTGGGGACTGGGGGCGGGCCGCAACAGTTGGCGCCAGAACTGGGACCTGAAGAATGGCAGAGAGATGCTAAGAGAAACGACTGCTGTGTGGAGCTCCACAAGAAAGGAAAGGATCTTCGTATAGGAGGAGCATCAGAGCAACGGACAGGTACACATGCTAGCGCTAGCCTAAAAAATTTCAGTTTTGTAAAGTGTTGCTGAGGATGTGGTAGGATACGAATCAAGTTTGAACCAGTGCTGACCCAACACTGTTTCTGCTTGGGGTCAGCAGTTCGTTAATCGGAACTAGATAAGGAGACAGGCGGTGTGCCGTAGTTTTTTAGAAAACTGCTTAGGTGGAAGAAGGAAGGGTTCAAAGTCAGAAATCTTTTAGATAAGATAGATAGCTGTTGTCCATGGTTCAAAGAAGAAGAAACGATAGATTGTGGAACCTGGGAGAAAGTTGGTGAGGCCCTGAATATCGCTCAGACAGATAATTTTACCCTAGGTCTCTGGGCGCTTGTAAATGATGCTATAAAAGATGCAACTTCTCCAGGGCTAAATTGCCCTCAGGCGGAGCTTGTGGTATTTCAGGAGGAGTGCCTATCAGAGAAGGCCTCCTCAAGAAAAGATCTTCTTAACTCAAAAATTGATAAATGTGGAAACTCTGATGATGGACTGAATTTTAACAAAAATCACTCAGATAGAGGAATTGCCCATTACCTTAATGAGAATTGGTCCTCTTGCGAATCTCCCTCTTCACCTATAGTCACCACTTCGGGAGGTGCTACGCATAGGGACACACGGCTAAGCGAGTTAGAGTTTGAGATTAAGCTTCAGAGGCTGAGTCTCTTAAGATATTTCTAGTTTAGATAATGATTAATGTGGTTCCTATCCTAAATAGTAAAATTTAAGATAAGATATAAAGCAATGCCTCTTTATTAAAGCGTTAAAGCTTGCTTTAATAGGTATTCATAGGTATTAATTGATATCCAAACTTCGTAATATGATAGTAATGCTTTTAATATTGATTTTAACAGTGATAAATTGTTTTAAACATAGGTTTTGCTTTCCCAAAGTTGTAGATATTATCCTAACCTTGCACAAAAACTTAAAAATTATGGTTAAAACTGCCATTGTTCCATTGACTGCAGCTTGCAGTTTGATTGCAAATTTAAGATTGATGCTCAGATTAAAAAGTATTTTACCTTTGAGTCAATACAGGGCTCTGGGCAGTCCCAGAGCGGCTTGTGGCCTTTTCTTTTGTTTTGCAAACAATGCCTAAAAAAGTTTTTCCCTGTGTTCAAGAAAATTTCTTTTTAACAGTGTTACAGATCTATTCAGATGTTTAAAATAATGCTTAAATTCAAAGATTTTTGCTTCTAGTAAACTGGTAATCACTAGAAAATTTAGCCTCTACGTATGGCTAATATAGCTTTACATTATGTAAGAAAAATGTTTATTGTTTCTGCTTCTTTACAAGAAGCCAAAAGTTTTAATCTTTCAGTATATATTGTTTCCTAAGTGAAAAGTATTTTATTAACTAATGCTTCTCAAGGGAAGTTTACCTTAAATCTTTGCTTGTCATTTTTCCAGTTTAGACTAGCTTCTAGCCTTTTAACTTTATGGCAATAGTACATCAGAAACTATATATTCAGACTTAGTAAAATTAGTCATTTAATAGAGTCATAATGATTTTTCACTCTTCAGTGTGACCAGCCATTCTAACTCAATCTTAGACTGGTCTAATATTCAGTTCAATTATTAGAGATTCCTATATTCTAAATTACCTAGCAAAGTTAATTCAGAGCATTTCCCCCAAGGTCACCAAAGGCTCATCTTGCCTTTACCTTATTTGTCCTAAACTTTTTGCAAACTGACATTAAAGGTCAGTCTGCAGCAGAACGCCACTGGCACCCAGTTACTTCTAATTCTTATGCATTGGTAAAATGGAAGGACGCCCTGACTAATAAATGGAAGGGTCCAGATCCAGTTCTAATCTGGGGAAGAGGCTCGGTTTGTGTTTTTTCACGAGATGAAGATGAAGCACGGTGGCTACCAGAGAGATTAATTCGTCAGGTAAACAAAGATTCTGTCTCTTCTCGTAAGTATCATTCTAAAGACTAAAATTCCTCTTGTGCTGGGAGTGGAAGCTCTCAGAAAAACTGTTTTCCTCTGAGCCAATTCCCCTACAAGAGGCCGGAGATTAACTTTAGCTTTACAATTGGCATCTAAATAAAGTACCTTGACTTCTCTGAACAGAAAATTTACATTGCTACACTCTCATTGTTTAGAATTCTTCCTTCTCTCAAGCAGGTCAATCTACATTCTCCTGTTCTCCGCCCCTACGAGCAAACAGGTGGTACTGCTAATCTCCCTTCAAAGGACATCCCAGCATGTGGCTTTTCAGTCTAAGAGAAGATTTAGATTTAACAGGAGAGCTAGGAAAGTAGAAATTTCATATATATTTACAGAGATTAGTTCTTATTTTGATAGAGATGGGCTTAGTCCCTTAGCTGGCCTCTGGCTTTTCACCCTTGCTGTTACTGCAAGGTGTCCTTAGTTCCTCAGGCTACTGGGAATAACAGGGATGAAGAGGAAAGACTTTCAGCTCCTATTTTAACCAAAATTAATGGTGTTAATACTGACATAATTCTTGTCTAGGCCTTGCTAAATCTGAGGTTGACAAGTCTCACATAGAGACCTCGCAATAACTCAGAATTGCGCTACTGATTCATAATCATATGAATACAGTATGGGTACCGCTTGGCGCAGGAGATTACTGCGGAGGGAAGGTCCAGTTTGACCGTTTCTGAGTTCCCTGTGCGACACACCTGATTTAAAGGAGGTTGGTATCCGATTCCAGCTAAAAACCAAAAATACTTAAGGCTCTGCCTCCCCTCCCCAAAAGATACCAAGAGCCACAGATGTGAGTTGTTACAATGCTCACGGGAGGAATCAGGTCAATGTCCACCCAAGTCAAGGTTAAAGGCCCACTCATCTATGGATGAAAAGAATCATTTGATCACCTCTGTTAAGCATTGCCTATTTAAACTTAATTAATAGGGGGGAGAGAGGTTGGAGACCTTGCTGTCGTAAGGACAAGCCCTTCACTGCCTCCCACCCAAAAAATAAAAAAGCCAATTGGCCTTGTACTAGGAGCCAGCCAGTCTTACCCCCCTTCTCTCCCTGTTCCCCTGCCTGTCACCCAAAATTGCAGAGGATTATCAGCTCAGTGTTATTCTAAAATCATTTAGTTAAACTCAGCCAGGGTTCCAAAGCTCTACTTAAAATGCAAACAGGTAGCTACCTATTCAGCACTAATTAGCATTATAAAGTCAGAGCCTACAGCCCAGCGCTGCTATTCAGTCAGTGCTTTAAAGACAGTCTTAGCCAGATACAGTTTACCATTAGAAAAGTTAGGGAATCCCACGGAAATAGGTTTTTTCTTTAGCCCTAGGAACTCAGGCAGAATTATTGAACATAGATAATTTTTCTGCCTCAGGCCACCCCCTTTTTTTTATTTTTGTTTTGTTATCTAATGGGGGGAAATGTGGCCTCCCTTCCCCCCAGCCTGGAACCTGCCTGCTCAAGGGTGGAGCTACCGGCTCATTCGTCCTGCCACGCCTACCTACTGCTGGAACCTGCCTTTGCTGCCTGGAGGCACACACGTGTTCGTCCTGCTACTGGACCCTGAGTTACTTGGCGGGAAATTGGGTTCCCTCCCCCTTCCTTTATAAACTGAGTGTCTGGAATTAATAAAATTGAGCTTTGATCAGGATCTTGTCTTAGCTCCATTGTTTCTTCCGCCCTGTCTAGATTCCTCTCTTTTCAGCCTGAACTGCCTTTCTCAGTGAACCATTCGTGTTGCGGACTGCGGGCAGGCCGCAACACCAATGGAGAAGCTAGAGAAAGTACCCAAGGAGCTAAAGGGATCTGCAACCCTATTGTTGGAACAACATGATGTACTAACCAGAACCCCGGAGCTCTTGTCTCTAGCTGCATATGTATCGAAAGATGGCCTAGTCGGCCATCATTGGAAAGAGAGGCCCATTGGACTTGCAAACTTTATATGCCCCAATATAGGGGAATGCCAGGGCCAAAAGAATGGGAATGGGTGGGTAGGGAAGTGGGGGGCGCTATGGGGGACTTTTGGGATAGTATTGGAAATGTAATTGAGGAAAATATGTAATAAAAATATTAAAAATTAAAAAAAAAAGAAAAAAACTCAAAGGGTTTGAGCAATGAGCCCAAGTCAACATAGGTCCCTGGAGAGATTTTTTATTCATAAAATCTACCCGGCAATACTTCCTTAATAGCTGAGGAACAAAAAAAAAAAAAAAAAAAAAAAAAAAAAAAAATTAAGAGACAGTCTCACAGGGGACTTTGTGGTTCTCTGGCTCTTATAGTCTGCTTCCTCTTTTGTGATGATCCACAAGTTTTATACACAGGAATTGTGATGCAGATATATCCACTGGGGATCTGTACTCTATTGTCAATTCCTTTTTGCCTTTTGATTGGATGTGATTCTCTGTATTGTTCTCTTTTTAAAAATTGATCTTATTTTATGTATATATCTGTGTGGATGTGTATTTCCTGAATAGTAGTGCATTGGAGGCCAGAGGAGGGCAATGAAATCCCAAGAGCTAGAGCTACATGTAAGCTAGAGGTTTTGAGTGGTAGACATTGCTTCTTGGAACAATCTGTCAAGCAAACATTGCTTAAGTGTTGAGTCATCTCTCCAGCTGTACTTTTGAATGGTTTGTTTATGAGATAGTCTCATGTAACTCAGGCTGACATGGAACTCCATATGTAGATAAGTATGCCTGACCCTCTTAATCTTCTTATCTCTCCCTCTCCACTTACTAAGTACTAGGATTATATGTTCACAGCACTCCAGATTTTATATAATGCTGGTTACTGAATCTAGGGTTCTATGTACACTAGGTAAGAATTTGTACAAGTAACCTGTTAACTTTCAAAACAACTTAAAAGTACTATTTTAATGTGCACACATGTTTGAAAGTATTACTCATGTATGTGCAGCTATTAATACTTAGTTATGGCACTAGCACATAGGCATTATAGTAAAGTAGACTTACATGTACATGCAAACCAATGTTCTCAATATGAAAATATCTGTATCAGTGTATGATATGTTAGTAAATATAGCATATAATATATAAAATACAGATATATTTTCTTTACAGCACAATGTATGTTCAACATCCTTAATCATCAGGGAAATGCAAATCAAAACAACCCTGAGATTCCACCTCAAACCAGTCAGAATGGCTAAGATAAAAAATTCATGTGACAGCAGATGCTGGTGAGGATGTGGAGAAAGAGGAACATTCCTCCATTGTTGGTAGGATTGAAAGCTTGTATAACCACTCTGGAAATCAGTCTGGCAGTTCCTCAGAAAATTGGACATAGTTCTACCGGAGGATTCAGCAATACCTCTCCTGGGCATATACCCAGAAGATGTTCCAACTGGTAATAAGAACACATGCGCCACTATGTTCATAGCAGCCTTATTTATAATAGCCAGAAGCTGGATAGAACCCAGATGTCTCTCAACAGAAGAATGGACATACAGAAGTATGTAGTATATTTATACAATGGAGTAGTACTCAGCAATTAAAAGGAATGGATTTATGAAATTCCTAGGCATATGAATGGATCTAGAGGGTATCATCCTGAATGAGGTAAACCAATCACAAAATAACTCACATGATAT
Source organism: Mus caroli (assembly GCF_978045245.1). Lineage (NCBI taxonomy): Eukaryota > Metazoa > Chordata > Mammalia > Rodentia > Muridae > Mus > Mus caroli. The sequence goes on from NW_028227265.1 coordinate 66,149,532, forward strand.
GCACCCACTGATAAGTGGATATTAGCCCAGAAACTTAGAATACCCAAGATACAATTTGCAAAACATATGAAACTTGAGAAGAACAAAGACCAAATTGTGGACATTTTGCCCCTGCTTAGAACTGGGAACAAAACACCCATGGAAGGAGTTACAGAGACAAAGTTTGGAGCTGAGATGAAAGGATGGAACATCTAGAGACTGCCCCACCCGGGGGTCCAGCCCATAATCAGCCACCAAACGCAGACACTATTTCATATGCCAGTAAGATTTTGCTGAAAGGAACCTGATATAGCTGTCCCTTGTGAGGCTATGCCAGTGCCTGGCAAACACAGAAGTGGATGCTCACAGTCAGCTATTGGAGGGAATACAGGGCCCCCAATGGAGGAGCTAGAGAAAGTACCCTAGGAGCTGAAGGGCTCTGCAGTCCTATAGGTGGAACAACAATATGAACTAACCAGTACCCCCAGAGCTCATATCTCTAGTTGCATATGTAGCAGAAGATGGCCTTTTCAGCCATCATTGGGAAGAGAGACCCTTTGGTCTTGCAAACTTTATATGCCCCAGTACAGGGGAACACCGCAGCCAAGAAGTGGGAGTGGGTGGGTAAGGGGGCCTGGAAGGAAGGTTATAGGCGACTTTCAGGATAGCATTTGAAATGTAAATGATGAAAATACCTAATAAAAATTGGAAAAAAATAAAAAATTAATAAAGTAAAAAATAAAAATGAAGAGACACTGCTGTGTTAGTAATGGAATGCTATTATTGTAACTAAAAATTATTAGAATAATATGAGTACTTAGGAAAAGACCTTTGCATTTGATAGCATCCAGTATTCCATTTTTAAAGAAACACCATGGTTCATCTTCTCAAGCTTTTTAAAAAATAAATGCAGTGGCAGTAAAATTGCAGTCCAGCATGAAAATATTGCAGAGAACAACAACTTTCATCCTCAGACACAAAGCATTTTTGAAAACAAAGCATCCAATCTACTGCAACTTCAAAGAACCAGTCATTTTAGTATAAAAATAAAAATAATAAAAAAAGAAAAACCAAGGAAAAAACCTCCCCCACAAAAAACCAAAACCAAAACTAAAACCATGTACTATGGAGTGTTCATTCCTGTGACAAAGAGAGACAGTGCATGTAAACTGAACAAAGCCAAACCCACTTATACTTTAAAACATTTAAATGGTAAAGTAACCTTAATCAAAATATTCACTTGTATTTAGTGATATAGCTTGATATAGCTGTCCCTTGTGAGGCTATGCCAATGCCTGGCAAACACAGAAGTGGATGCTCACAGTCAGCTATTGGAGGGAATACAGGGCCCCCAATGGAGGAGCTAGAGAAAGTACCCTAGGAGCTGAAGGGCTCTGCAGTCCTATAGGTGGAACAACAATATGAACTAACCAGTACCCCCAGAGCTCATATCTCTAGTTGCATATGTAGCAGTAAAAGTAGTGTTGAGGAGCTCTACCATGTCAAAATGTATATTAAGAGATTTATGTAATATTTCACAGTATTTTGCATGTAATACTAAAATAAATGTAGATTAGGGTTTTTATTGCTTTCTACATATCCCAAGGTATTTTACATAATTATATAATGTAAAATTACTTTTCCTTAGTATTTATGTATATACACACACATGCACATGTTAAAATATATTTGGTTGGAGAAAATCATTTCAGGATCATTATCCTTTTCTTTTGCATGGGCATAAGCACATACATGGTAGCCATATACGTATGATTGCAAAATATTGATTTCCACTATAATTTGTCAAACACTGCTGACTTTCTTCATCATCAGAAGGAAATGGTCTCTGGCTTTGGATGTAGATTTATTTATTCATTCATTTATTTATTTATTCATTTATTCATTTATTTATTTATTTATTTATTTATTTATTTATTTATTTATTTATTTTTGGCTTTTTGAGACAGGGTTGCTCTGTGTAGCCCTGGCTGTTCTGGAACTCACTTTGTAGACCAGGCTGGCCTTGAACTCAGAAATCCATCTGTCTCTGCCTCCCAAGTGCTGGGATTAAAGGCATGTGCCACCACTGCTCGGCTTGGATGTAGATTTTGAGATATGTGTTGTCATTTGTCTCATCCCTAACCTCTTGTAATTTAAAGGCTTCTTGCAATGGAAATTTATGGTTGTGTCTTTCATGCAGGCTCACGGGATGTTTTGCTGAGGTAAGACATGTGGGAGGACTTGTGATGTTTGTAGAGAGTAGGTCTCAATGGATAGTGATGCCACAGTTGCATTGCTAGCTGTGCAACATTTGTTTGTATGAGTCTTTGCTGATCTTCACTTCATTGAGAGAAGAATGCCAGAGAACATGTCATTTTCACTCCTGCTGTCTTTTGCTGATTTTACAGAGGCCTGGTATTTTCTGCTGGATTGTGCCACCCACCATTGCTGATTCTATTTTGATGATACTTTTAAACCAGACTGCTGTTATCCTGATACTACTGAACTGGACTTCTGGTATGATGACAAATGGAAATGGGAATGGTCTAAAAGAACTACTTCTAAACTGGTCCACGTACCTTTGTCTTATTTACCATCTTTTCTCCCCTACCGTTGGACAGCGAGCTAAAGGTAGGGGTTGAGGCATTTGAGAGCCCTTATTAAGTATGTTTTAGAAAATCTAAGCCTACAGCGTCCTTCCACTTTTCCTGATGAGTAATTATCTTCTACACTTTAGGAACCTTCGGTAATAGGCATTGAGTTTCTCACTGAAGCTCTGTTTGCAACTGAGAAGGGTGCTGGGATTCCTTCCCCTGATGCTAAATTAAAGCATTGACAAAGTGTCATCTTCATGCAGTGGCAAGATAGAGAAGTAGGAACCTCTTGTAAGTCAGTCTCTCAATTTCAGGGAACAAAAATCACTTCAAGTATAGTATAGGAATCATCAAAAAGAGAGAACTAAGAATGTACAAGTATGTTCATGTACTTTTGGAGGACATATGGTAATCTTTCAGGAACCTGAGACAAGACATTTCTTCATTTATTACATGATCTGATGTTTCTAATTATGGTTCCTTATAGGGATCTTTCCTCCAGGGGTTAATAAGACAAAGGAAATAGACAGAGAATAATGACAGAGATGGTGATCTTAGCAGTTATTTTCGGGCCTAGCAATAGAATTTTTTTTTTAAAGCTGCCTACTACCCACATTTTATCCTACCACAGAGATGCATGCTCAACTATGTTCATTGCTTCTCTATTTATAATAGTCAAAAATTGGAATCTACCTTTGATGTTTTTCAAGAGAAAAAGGAATTTAAAATGCAGTATATTTACAGAGTGAAGCATTACTCAGCCATTAACAAAACAAAATCATGAGATTCACATGTAAAATGTATAGAACTAGAAAATAAGGACAAATGTGTTACATAGTCACATATATGTGTATATTAGCTGTTAATTCAATAATAAACCAAGTTTCAATCTATAGAACTACAAAAAAGGGAGACCCAAGTTGTAAAGGAGCAGAGGGGGATGACGGATGGAAAACAGAGAGATACTGCTAAAATTAGGATCCATTTGAAGGGTTGTATGAAAAACTAGTACAGTAAAAGCTTGCTAAAAGATATATATATATATTAAGGGGATCTCAGTAAAGAGTCCAAATAATGGGGGAGACTGAGAACTGTCTTGTCACCAGATGAAGCTTCCAGTAACAGTATTAGATCATATATAAGTAAGTTGTTGGCCAAAGGAGTCATATAGGAACCCCAAAACAACACAGGATGTTTTCCCAGGCCCTTCTGGCTTTTAGGATCTCCATTGAGGAATCAGGTACCATCCTAATAGGTCTGCCTTTATGTTACTGGCTCCCCTACCCCTTACAGCTTGTAATATTCTTTCTTTGATGTATGATTATTATGTGAGGAAGGGACTTCCATTGTTGTCTAATCTATTCCTTGTTCTGTATGCTTTTTGTATCCTAATAGGAATCTTGTCCTTTAGAAAACATGTCGTGTAGATTTTGTTGAGAATATATTCTGGGCGGTTGAGCTGGATTATCTTTTTTTTTTCTTGATTCCTATTATTCTTTGATTTATTCCTTCATATTGTCCCAGATTTCCTAGATATTCTGTGTCAGGATTTTTTTAGATTTAACATTTTCAGTGACAGATATGTCCATTTTTTCTATATCTTTAATACCAGAGATTCGCCCTTGCATCCCCTGTGCTCTGTTGATGAATTTTATCTCTGTAGCTCTTATTTATAAAACTGGTATTTCCAGAATTCCCTCTGTTTGCCTTTTCTTTCTTGTTTTTATTTCCATTTTCAGGTCTTAAACTGTTTTATTTATGTTTCTGCAACTTTTTGTTTGTATTTTCTTGTCTTTTTAAGTAAGATGTTTTTATTTTCTCCAGTATTTTATTTGTGTTTTTCTGGCTTACTTTGAGGGATTTTATTTATTTTACTTTCTAATTAAATTCATTATATTTACTAACCAGACTAACTTCATATATTTTTCAAATTTTAAAATCAGTGAAAATCTGAAGTCACAGTTCACTAGAAGTTTCAGTTAAAATTTCATAGAATAGTTTCCTCTGTGTTCTCATATTGATTCTATTATTTTCAGATGATTATCAGACAATATGCAATGAAAACTAATTTTAATTACTTTTTGTATAATAAATGCTCAGAATTGGTTTTACTTTCTAGTTGTATTAGTTAATACTTCTGATAACATATTGAATGATTATGGAGGTGCAGGTCATCTTTGCCTTCTTTATGAACTTGTGGGCAAATATAACCTGGTTTTCCCATCACATTTGGTTTCTTATTGGTAATTTTCATAGCTTTATCTAATTAATTTGGTGTTTCCCTCCATGTTTCACATGGTTATACAAAAATTTGTTTCCAGTTGTGATAAAACTTGTCTAAATACAATTGCAAAACACATGGTATAAAAAATTCCTTTATTACTTCACTACAGGTTTAAAACCATTGCAATAAGAACTTACAATTTTTCTTTAATGAATCTGGATAAGTAATGTCTTCTCAAAATGATTGTGGTTTTATTTATTAATTATGAAATCAAATATCAGACTTTCAATTTTAAAGTACATGCTCGTTTAATGGAATTTATTTGGAATTAAAGTATCTTAGAAGGAATTAAATATTGTGGGAATGGATATCAAACCCCCTTTTTATTATCATTGCAACAATGATGATGTTGGTTATGTTGGAAAATAGATTTTCTGATTATCAAGATGAATATTAGATATTTAATAAGATGATTTAATGTAATAGGAATCTGAAACAAATGTTACTTGATTTTTGCATATTTTGTGTGGAGAGCCGTGCCACGAGCAATCACAAACTGCGAGCAATCACTGTTATAAGATGGCACTGGCCTCCGCTGTGCCTAACTAGTAAACAAGCCTTGTACGCAGGTGCGAGAGTGAACTCACTCCTAGTCACTGCCCATTCTCGGGGCGTAATAGTGGGGTGATGGGCGAGCAACAAATCAGGAGCTGACACCCCATATCATGTGCTGAAACGCCATGGCTGAGGTCTATATAAGCGACTCCATTTTCTGGGGTCGGGGTCTTCCTGAGAAATAAGCAATAAAGCTTTTGCTGCAGAAGATTCCGGTTGTCCCGAGTGTGTTCTTGCTGGTGGGGACAAAAGCTCGGGTTAGATGGCACCGAAGACCCAGGGAGTTTATACAATCACACCAGCGCAAGGAAGATCCCCCCCCCCCCCCGTTCACGGGGCGGAACCAGAACTGCGGGACACGTAAGGCTCTGTAAGGTACGTACAGTCTTGAAATTTCTCCAGAGTTAGATGCCCTTTTGATTGTTTGCACTGCGATTGCACTTTTCCTTTCAGTTTCATTTTGCTTCCACCGCTGGAACTGCTGACTGGTTCCCAGTCGTGGTCAGGCCTGGACAGCGCCTGGACAGCGCCTGGACAGCTACCAGTTTCAGTCACGGTCAGGACTGGACAGCGGCAGTATGGGAATCTCCTACTCTGTAGTAGTGGCGTTAAGGTCAGTCCTGAAGCAGTGTGGCCCCAAAAATTGCCACTAAGACTATAGAGGGATTTGTCAGTGAGATAGACCATGTGGCACCATGGTATGCTTGCTCAGGGTTGTTAACTGTCGCTTCTTGGGACATACTGAAAGGAGATCTAGTTAGGGAACAGCAGAATGGCAAACTTAAAGCAGGGATCATGCCATTGTGGAAACTGGTAAGATCGTGCTTAACAGACGAGGATTGTCAGCAAATGGTTGAAGTGGGGCAGAAAGTTTTGGACGAAATTCAAGACAGTCTACCAGAGACAGAGTGGGGAGAGAGAGTAAAAGTAGAGAGGAAACAAAGTGCACTGAAGAATTTAGGCCTTTCCACGGGCCTTGAGCCCGAGGAAAAGAGATATAAAGGAAAGAATGCCTTGGGCGAGATGAAAAAAGGGATGGAAAGGGAGAGAAGAAGAGAGTTCGAGCTAGAGAGGCACATAAGGAAAGGACCCTGTACCTGCCATTAGATGAGTTCAAGGCACTAGCTGTCAGTAGCTCAGAATCGGATAAGGAACTCAGCTCCTCTGAGGAGACAGACTTAGAGGAAGAAGCGGCTCGCTATGAGGGAGAAAAGTACCAGCCAGATGAAAGACGAGCTAATCAGTTACAGAATAACATGAAAGCAGCTAGAGACAAATGTCAAATCGCTGCGTGGTCTTGGGATCCGCAACCTCTGGGTCCTAGAACACCTCCGCCCTATGTGCAGAGGTATCATTCAGACTCATTCATTTCAAAAGGGGAACAGAGAAAAGTGCAGCAAGCATTCCCAGTCTTTGAAGGCGCTCCATGGCGGATGTGTTCACACCCCGGTGGAGTATATACAGATTAAAGAGCTTGTGGAGTCAGTCCGTAACTATGGAGTCAATGCCAACTTTACTGTGGCCCAAGTCGAAAGACTTGCGACTCTGGCAATGACCCCCGGCAATTGGATGACCGTAGTAAAAGCTGCATCTCCTAACATGGGAATGTATTTAGAATGGAAAGCTTTGTGGCAAGACTCCTGCTAAGCACAGGCAAGGGCCAATGCCAATGTTGAAGGGAACCAAGGAACATGGACTTTTGAGTTGCTTACAGGTCAGGGACAACACACTAATAAACAGACAAATTATCACTGGGGAGCTTACACCCAGATCTCAGCTGCTGCCATTAAGGCATGGAAGAAACTCTCTAAGAAGGGAGAGGCAAGTGGGCATTTGACCAAGATCACTCAGGGTGTCCACGAGTCATTCTCAGGTTTTGTGGCTAGAATGACAGAAGCGGCAGGGAGAATTTTTGGAGACCCAGAGACAGCTATGCCTTTAATTGAACAGTTGATCTATGAACAGGCTACCCAGGAATGCAGGGCGGCTATTACACCTAGAAAGAGCAAGGGACTGCAGGACTGGTTGAAGGTTTGCTGTGAGCTTGGAGGGCCACTCACTAATGCCGGTTTAGCAGCTGCCATTCTACAAGGGCAAAATCGCCCTGACACGGCTGAGCTCAAATTCTGCTATAATTGTGGCAAACCGGGACACTTAAAAAAGGACTGTAGAGCCCTTGTCAAAAGGAGAGCGCCAGGACTGTGTACTAAGTGTGGAAAAGGATATCATTGGGCTAGAGATTGTCGTTCAGTAAGGGACATTCGAGGCAGGCCCCTGCAGCCAGGATTCCCTCAAGCAGTAGATAATGAGACCATTCCAAAAAACCAGTACAGGGCCCCGAGGTCTCAGTGCCTGAAAACATATGGGACCTCGACAGGCAAAAGGTGGACCCCACAGTCCGCAGGGCAACAGAAGGATCAGCTGGGTTGGACCTCCATACTACCACCCGATTCATGCTTATGCCCCAAATGGGGGTGCAGCCTATTCCTATTGACTATAAAGGACCTCTGCCATCCGGGAGTGTCGGCCTAATATTGGGCCGGGTCCCCCTTACCTTACAAGGTCTTATTGTTCACCCTGGAGTCATAGATCAAGATTATGAAGGGGAACTTAAAGTTCTCTGTTCCTGTCCTCAGGGTGTCTTTTCTATTTTACAAGGGGATAGAATAGCTCAGTTAATAATTTTGCCAAGCCTACATGGCTGTTTTCCTTCCTCTGGTGTCCCTCGAGCTGCCAGAGGGATTGGTTCTACTGGAAATGATTCTGTTTACTCAGTAATGCCTCTTGACTCCAGGCCATTCTTAGAATTAGTTATAGAAGGAAAACAATTTAAAGGGATTTTAGACACAGGAGCAGATAAAAGTATCTTCTCTTCCCAATAGTGGCCAAAAACTTGGCCCGTTACTCAGTCATCACGTTCTTTGCAAGGTTTAGGTTATCAGTCCTGTCCCACTATTAGCTCCCGTTCTTTGATCTGGACAGTGCCTGAAGGTCAAACGGGGCAATTCACTCCCTATGTTTTACCACTCCCAGTAGATCTCTGGGGGAGAGACATCTTACAGGCACTAGGATTGACCTTAACTAATGCATACTCGCCACTCACATTAATGAAGAAAATGGACTATAAAGAAGGAAGGGGATTAGGGAAAGGAGAGCAGGGTAGACTTGAACCTATCCCTTAAAAAGGTAATAATGGGAGACAAGGTTTGGGTTTTTCCTAGGGGCCGTTGAGGGCTCCATGCCCATACCATGGCTTACAGAGGAAGTTGTATGGGTTCCTCAATGGCCCCTCTCCTCTGAAAAATTAGAAGCAGCCACAAACTAATTTCTGAACAGCTATGCTTGGGTCATTTAGAGCCCTCTACCTCACCCTGGAGTACACCTATTTTCGTAATTAAGAAAAAATCTGGCAAATGGCGCTTATTACATGATCTTAGAGCAATTAATGCACAAATGCGTCTGTTTGGACCAGTTCAGTGAGGGCTACCATTGCTTTCTGCCTTACCCCAAAATTGGGAAATTATAATTATAGATATTAAAGATTGCTTTTTCTTTATACCTTTATGCCCTCAAGATAGGCAAAGATTTGCATTTACCATCCCAGCCATTAATCATTTAGAGCCGGATCAAAGATACCAATGGAAGTTCCTACCTCACGGAATGGCGAATAGTCCCACCATGTGTCAACTGTAAGTGCAATTGGCACTTAAGTCAGTTAGAGAACATTTTCCATCATTACAGGTGATAATTTATATGGATGACACTTTGATTTGCCATAAAAATTCACAGTTATTGCAAGATGCATACCCTATATTAATAAAAACGTTAGGGCAATGGGGACTGCAGGTGGCCACCGAAAAGGTGCAAGTTGCTCGAATGGGAGCCTTCCTAGGGTCACTCATTTATCCTGATAAAATTGCACCAGAGAACTCCTAAACCTGATAAACAGCTTCGGTGAAGTAGCTGGATATAAAATTAACTCAAACAAATCAATGGCCTTTCTCTACACAAAGAATAAACAGGCTGAGAAAGAAATTAGGGAAACAACACCCTTCTCAATAGTCACAAATAATATAAAATACCTTGGCGTGACTCTAACTAAGGAAGTGAAAGATCTGTATGATAAGAACTTCAAGTCTCCGAAGAAAGAAATTAAAGAAGATCTCAGAAGATGGAAAGATCTCCCATGCTCATGGATTGGCAGGATCAACATTGTAAAAATGTCTATCTTGCCAAAAGCAATCTACAGATTCAATGCAATGCCCATCAAAATTCCAACTCAATTCTTCAACGAATTACAAAGGGCAATCTGCAAATTCATCTGGAATAACAAAAAATCTAGGATAGCAAAAACTCTTCTCAAGGATAAAAGAACCTCTGGTGGAATCACCATGCCGGACCTAAAGCTTTACTACAGAGCAAATGTGATAAAAACTGAGTGGTACTGGTATAGTGACAGACAAGTAGACCAATGGAATAGAATTGAAGACCCAGAGATGAACCCACACACCTATGATCTTCGACAAGGGAGCTAAAACCATCCAGTAGAAGAAAGACAGCATTTTCAACAAATGGTGCTGGCACAACTCGCTGTTATCATGTATAAGAATGCGAATCGATCCATTCTTATCTCCTTTTACTAAGGTCAAGTCTAAGTGGATCAAGGAACTTCACATAAAACCAGAGACACTGAAACTTATAGAGGAGAAAGTGGGGAAAAGCCTTGAAGATATGGGCACAGGGGAAAAGTTCTTGAATAGAACAGCAATGGCTTGTGCTGTAAGATCGAGAATTGACAAGTGGGACCTCATGAAACTGCAAAGTTTCTCCAAGGCAAAAGACACCATCAATAAGACAAAAAAACCACCAACAGATTGGGAAAGGATCTTTACCTATCCTAAATCAGATAAGGGACTAATATCCAATATATATAATGAAGTCAAGAAGGTGGACTCCAGAAAGTCAAATAAACCCATTAAAAATGGGGCTCAGAACTGAACAAAGAATTCTCACCTGAGGAATACCGAATGGCAGAGAAGCCCCTGAAAAAATGTTCAACATCCTTAATCATCAGGGAAATGCAAATGAAAACAACCCTGAGATTCCACCTTACACCAGTCAGAATGGCTAAGATAAAAAATTCAGGTGACAGCAGATGCTGGCGAGGATGTGGAGAAAGAGGAACACTCCTCCATTGTTGGTGGGATTGCAAGCTTGTACAACCACTCTGGAAATCAGTCTGGCAGTTCCTCAGAAAATTGGACATAGTACTACTGGAGGATCCAGCAATACCTCTCCTGGGCATATATCCAGAAGATGTCCCAACCAGTAAGAAGGACACATGCTCCACTATGTTCATAGCAGCCTTATTTATAATAGCCAGAAGCTGGAAAGAACCCAGATGCCCCTCAACAGAGGAATGGATACAGAAATTATGGTCCATTTACACAATGGAGTACTACTCAGCTATTAAAAAGAATGAATTTATGAAATTCCTAGCCAAATGGATGGACCTGGAGGGCATCATCTTGAGTGAGGTAACACAATCACAAAGGAACTCACACAATATATATTCACTGATAAGTGGATATTAGCCCAAAACTTAGGATATCCAAGATATAAGATACAATTTGCTAAACGCATGAAACTCAAGAAGAATGAAGACCAAAGTGTGGACACTATGCCCCTTCTTAGAATTGGGAACAAAACACCCATGGAAAGAATTACAGAGACAAAGTTTGGAGCTGTGATGAAAGGATGGACCATCTAGAGACTGCCATATCCACGGATCCATCCCATAATCAGCTTCCAAACACTGACATCATTGCATACACTAGCAAGATTTTGCTGAAAGGACCCAGATATAGCTGTCTCTTGTGAGACTATGCCAGGGCCTAGCAAACACCGAAGTGGATGATCACAGTCAGCTATTGGATGGATCACAGGGCTCCCAACGGAGAAGCTAGAGAAAGTACCCAAGGATTTAAAGGGATCTGCAACCCTATAGGGGGAACAACATGATAAACTAACCAGTACCCCGGAGCTCTTGTCTCTAGCTGCATATGTATCGAAAGATGGCCTAGTCGGCCATCACTGGAAAGAGAGGCCCATTGAACTTGCAAACTTTATATGCCTCAGTACAGGGGAATGCCAGGGCCAAAAGAATGGGAATCGGTGGGTAGGGAAGTGGGGGGGGTATGAGGGACTTTTGGGATAGCATTGGAAATGTAATTGAGGAAAATACGTAATAAAAATATTAAAAATTAAAATAAATAATAAAATGTAGGATATAACCATACATTTTAAAAAACTAAAAAAAAAAAATTTACAGTTATTGCAAGACGCATACCCTGTATTAATAAAAATGTTAGGGCAATGGGGACTGGAGGTGGCCACCGAAAAGGTGCAATTTGCTCGAATGGGAGCCTTTCTAGGGTCATTCATTTATCCTGACAAAATTGTTCCTCAAAAATTAGAGATTCGCAAAGATCAACTACATACCTTGAATGATTTCCAAAAATTGCTAGGAGATATTAATTGGCTAAGACCATTTTTGAAAATTCCATCAGCAGAATTAAAGCCCTTATTTAACATATCAGAGGGAGATACCCACATCTCCTTCCACAGAGCACTTACCCCAGCTGCATGTCAAGCTTTACAAACGATAGAAAAGGCCTTACAAGATGCTCAATTACAACACATTGATGAGTCAAAGTCATTTGAATTGTGCATATTAAAAACTGCACAGTTACCAACATCAGTCTTATGGCAAAATGGACCCTTATTGTGGGTCCATCCTAATGCTTCCCCTGCAAAAATCATTGAGTGGTATCCTAATGCAGTTGCTCAACTTGCACTTCTGGAGATAAAAGCAGCCATTACTCATTTTGGGAAAGAACCTCATATGCTAATTGTGCCTTATACTTCTGCTCAAATTCAAACCCTGGCAGCAACAACTAATGATTGGGCAGTCTTGGTTGCCTCCTATTCAGGACAAATTGATAATCATTATCCAAAACAACCAATTTTACAGTTCGCCTTAAGCCAAGCCATAGTGTTTCCAGTAATAACAGCCAAACACCCACTTCTGGATGGGGTAGTAGTGTATACAGATGGATCCAAATCTGGTATAGGTGCTTATGTAGTAAATGGCGAAGTAACATCTAAACAATATAATGAGACATCACCCCAGGTTGTAGAGTGTTTGGTAGTTCTAGAAGTCCTTGAAACTTTTCCAGGACCGCTCAATATTGTATCTGATTCCTTATATGTAGTTAATGCAGTTAATATGCTCGAAGTTGCTGGCTTAATTAAACCCTCTAGCAAGCTTGCTCACATTTTTCGGCAAATTCAGTCAGCCTTGTTACATAGAAGACATCTTGTGTATATTACTCATGTCAGGGCTCATTCTGGCCTTCCTGGCCCCATGTCTCATGGAAATGACTTGGCAGACAAAGCCACTAGAATCGTGGCTGCTGCTCTGTCCTCGCAGGCAGAGGCCGCAAGGGAGTTTCATAAACGCTTCTACATGATGGCTGAAACATTACGCCACCGTTTCACTTTAACCAGGAAAGAAGCTCGTGACATTGTCACCCAGTGTCAAAACTGTTGTCAATTTCTGCCTACTCCTCATGTAGGGGTAAACCCCCGAGGCATCAGGCCATTACAGGTCTGGCAAATGGATGTCACTCATATTTCCTCCTTTGGAGGAAATCAATATTTACATGTTTCCATTGACACCTGCTCTGGTGTTATGTTTGCTACACCTTTAACAGGTGACAAAGCCTCTCATGTTATACAGCACTGTTTAGAAGCATGGAGTGCTTGGGGCAAGCCCACAATTCTTAAAACTGATAATGGGCCAGCATATACCTCGACTAAATTTCAGCAATTTTTTCATCAAATGGATGTCACTCACCTGACTGGCCTTCCTTATAATCCTCAAGGACAAGGCATTGTGGAACGTACCCATCGTACACTCAAGTCTTATAAAACAAAAAGTGGTAGTTGATGAGACTCTGCCCTCAGTGCCAAGAGTAGCTGTATCTATGGCACTCTTTACACTTAATATTTTGAATCTTGACGAGCAAGGTCGCTCTGCAGCCGATCGACATAGCTCAGACCCTGATAGACCAAAAGAAATGGTCAAATGGAAGGATGTCTTAACTGGTCTGTGGAAAGGCCCGGATCCTATTTTGATAAGATCCAGGGGAGCTGTTTGGGTTTTTCCACAGAGTGAAGACAACCTATTTTGGCTACCGGAATGACTCACCTGCAAGATAGTAATCAAGGATGGTGTGGAAGATGCTGACCTCCGAGGACTGCTCCTGATCCTGACAATGCTGAACTTGTCTCAGGTTCCTAGTATGAGGGGCGAACAGAGATGGGCCATTCTCTCGACTTTCCCTAAACCAATGCCAGTTCGCCATGATGCTATAGGTTTTCCAAAATTCTTTACTACTAATAAAACATTAGATTTACCATATCTACCCTATGATCCCACCCAAGCACCATTAGGAGAAAATCGCTCTTTATTAGAACAGGGTTCTTTATGATTTCAAATTAATGGACCAGAAAATATATCAACCTCACAGCCCGAGCTTTGGGGAAGTTAAATGAGCACCGAGGAGGTTGGGTGAGCACAACCCAAGATACTTTCAACATAGATATAACCTTTACAAATTGGACCTTTTGGCAGGAGGCAATTTGGGTTAATGGTATATTTCTACCACCCAACTTTTCAGACAAAGAATGACCCCACCAACCAAAAATAGCCCCTCATTGTAGCTTGGAAGATGAAGGACTGATACTGCCTTGGTCTGATTGTCAATCCTCCATCACTCGTTGGGCAGATCAGAGTAAAACCTTTTCCTTTTCTCCCAACATGATAGATGACCCAGAGAAGGAATTTGATATGAAAAAGGGACTTTTCATACAGGACTTTAGAATGCATCCCTTTCACGAGTGGGTGCTTTGTGGAGTCAATGGCAGTTGTACAGAACTCAATCCTTTGATCTTTATCCAGGGAGGAGCAGTTGGAAAGGCTTCTTTTACTGGCATCTCAAGATTTGCTCAGTATTGAGGAATACATGATGCCTCCCAGGACTCTTATGGATATACTAATACCAGTGTAGAGATCACTGGGTTCAATAAAACTTTGGTAAACCAGATTAATTATCCATTTACCCCAGTCTGTGTTTACCCCCCTCTCTTGTTTATTCTTTCAAATGATTCATTTGAAGTCTGTTCCAATGATTCTTGTTGGATTTCTCAATGTTGGGATGTAACAAAGGACACCCGTGCCATGGTGGCACGGATCTCACATTGGATCCCTGTTCTGGTGGAAACACCCTCCACCTTATCCCTGTTTCGACAAAAAAGAGATTTTGGCATTAATGCTGCCGTAATCATAGCAATTTCAGCCAGTGCAACTACTGCTACAGCTGCAGGGTATGCTATGACTAGCACGGTTCAATCAGGCACAAAATTAAATCAGCTTTCAGCAGATCTAACTGATGCCATCACTGTCCAAACTTCTGCTAGTACCAAGTTAAAGGGAGGGCTGATGATTTTGAATCAGCACCTTGACCTGGTGGAGGAACAGATAGGCGTTCTATACCAGATGGCCCAGTTGGGTTGTGAAAGAAAACTGGAAGCTCTGTGTATTACCAGTGTCCAATATGAAAATTTTACTTATGCAGCTAATCTGTCTAGACAGCTTTCCTTGTATCTTGCAGGAAATTGGTCCAAGGGATTCGATGAGACTCTTGAGGCCCTGAGGGTGGCAGTTTTAAAGATCAACTCAATGCGAGTGGACCTGTCATTGACAGAGGGCCTCTCCTCCTGGATTTCATCTGTATTTTCTTATTTTAAGGAATGGGTGGGGTGTGTTTATTTGGTGTTGCCACCTGCTGTGGACTTGTGTTCATGCTCTGGTTGGTTTGCAAGCTCAGAACTCAACAAACAAATGACAAGGTTGTGATAGCTCAAGCACTTGCTGCCATTGAGCAAGGGGCCTCCCCCGAAATCTGGCTATCAATGCTCAAAAATTAGTTGACATTGGTGGCTGGCCTCTTTTGTAGAGATCACCCTAGGTCATTTAGTATTTACTGTCACATAGTACTGCAGTATCCAGGGACAGGCAATTTTCCTCATGCACAGATCAACCTAAGACATGGGGCCCGGTGGCGATAGGGTTACCCTATGACAGGAAAGGCTGTGACATTGGAGGAACGACCTAAGACAGGAGCCACAGCAGGTGGACATGATTACACAGACCTAGTCCAGCCTCATTTTAATAAAATAAAAAGGGGGAGATGTGGAGAGCCGTGCCGTGAGCAATCACGAGCCGCGAGCAATCACCATTATAAGATGGCACTGGCCTCCGCTGTGCCTAACTAGTAAACAAGCCTTGCACGCAGGTATGAGAGTGAACTCACTCCTAGTCACTGCCCATTCTCGGGGCATAATAGTGGGGTAATGGGCGAGCAACAAATCAGGAGCTGACACGCCATATCAGGTGCTGAAACACCATGGCTGAGGGCTATATAAGCGACTCCATTTTCTGGGGTCCAGGTCTTCCTGAGAAGTAAGCAATAAAGCTTTTGGTGCAGAAGATTCCGGTTGTCCCAAGTGTGCTCTTGCAGGCGGGGACAAAAGCTCAGGATAATTTTGCATTTGTGACAAGTGATGTTGTTCTCTAAAATTTAGAAAATGGGTGCAAGCCTGGTGTTGTAACTCAGTTAATAAAGAGATTTTTAGGTTGCTGAAAGTCTTTTGTTAGATTTCAGATCTCACATAAACTGCATGTGGTACTATCAACAGTTTCTGAATCTCTCCCTTGAGGTAGTTCATTCTGATATACACCTGGATGAAATGGAGGGAGGAAATCTTAGCTGGATGCAGGTGGGTTCAGGCAGGGTCTTGGTCAAATGTGTGGGAGTATGTGGGTAAAGGACACACACACCTGGTAATAGCTTTGGAGAATGGTTCAGTTTAATGGAGGGGGAACAGGACACAGGTGTTGGGAGATACTTCATCTGCATATTCAGGGGCTCTAGGTTAGTGGGCATAGGACCTTATAAGGTTAAATAAGGACTGAAGCCCGATAACTGCCAGGAAGTAAATTTTCATTAAGGTTGATAGTGGGGCAGCTGCCTTTATGGCATTAGGTTGGGAGGTGGGAAGAAGCCAATGCCTGCTATCCTCTTCTGAGGTATTGGGGATTGAAACTCTTCTGGAAACTTCACTCATAGTGGTCCCACGTGGTACCACAGAACCAACATATGGGAGGTAGAGGCGAGAGAACCACAAACTCAAAGTCATCTTGGTTTTATATAGAGTTCAAAGCAAACTGAACTAATAAGAATGTCTCAGGATGGGGAATAAAGACCTTGAGAAAAAAAAGAGAACATCTTAAGTTATCTACTTTAGATTATACTAATTTAACGCATTGCTCAAAGACTCTTACTTCCTTAAGGAAAGTATCTTTTAGATTGTCTTCCAGTTGTATATTTGGGCTTTGTTTGAAATTTACCTGCTCTTATATGCAGATTTTTGAAAAACATTAACTCCAATGTGTTTCTGAAGCACTTCTAGTAGAGCCTGTTCAGTGTGAAACCATTTTTTTCTTTATCATAACTCATCTACAAACTATTAGTCTTTCACCTTTGTTCACATGCTTTAAAGAATATTTTATTATGTTAACATTCATACTATAAATCACAGGATTCATTTTGATGATAATTTAAAAATTGGTCCATCCTAACTCTAGCATTTTTCTGCTGATGATCATTTCCTCTCAATTCCAGGGATTCTGCTTCATTATTTCCATTTTTGAGTGACTTTTAATGCATTTATTCCCCTAAGAGGCAAATCACTGTTCTGATTATATTGATGCACAGCACAGGAGTATCCTGCTTGCCACAGCCTTTCTCCCCATTGCCCTACTGGGTATGTGATGATAACAGAAGAGAATTCAGGTTTGTTGACCACTAAAAGACCACTGCCTTTTGTACTTCCTGACTCAGTTAACAGTGTCAGGAACTTGGGCAAACATGACTTCCGTAGCCATGATTCTGAGGGAATCATTTTTGGAATTGCTCTAGCTGTTCTTCTCTTCACAGACTCAGGAGAGTACTTCTTTCCTCATTGTTATGTTGTTCTGTCCTGATGTTCTGCCTTTCCAGATCATTTCTTTCTATCACATGAAATAAAGAATTTAAAGTTTTTTCCTATGATTTTATGCCAACTTCCTAATTTTTTCAGCTTCCTGAATTCTGTCAGTATGTTTGTCAATATCACAAATGTTCTAGACAAGTAGACTATTTAAGAATTATCTTGCAAAAAGCTTCAAAAGACTTTTTCAATTCTGGATTTGCCTGAAAAGGATTTTGGGGATTGAGTCCAAATTTATCTGTGTAGCTCTGGCTTTCCAGGAGATTTTCTTTGTAGATCAGACTGGCCTTGCATTCGGAGATCTATATGCCTCTGCATCTAGAGTGCTGGGATTAGATATGTGAGCTGCCAGGTTTATAAATCAAAAGCAAACCATGCGTTAACACTGGATGACACTTTAACAACACAGACAGTAAACTGTTAAAGCTGCTTTTTAAACTGTCATAATGCTATACTTAGAATTTCATTCTTTGGGTATAGTCAAAATGCCAAGAAAAAAGAATGTTAATAGTATAGAGAGATGTTGCAGAGTTTAAGAGCTCTACATACTCTTCCAAATGACTTGGACTTGGCTCCTATACCTCACATGACATCTTATAAACACCTAATCCATTTTTAAGGTAGCTGATGCCCCCTTTTAGACTCTGTGGGCCATAAGCAGGCAGGTATGCAGCACAGAGACATGCTGGTAAACAAACGTCCACATACATAAATACATAAAATACATATGTTTTGAACAATGGAATCTATCATAGAATAACTATTATTTATTTATAATTTACTATGTGTCAAACACTGAGATACATTTATATGCATCTTATTTTGATGTTTTAAAGATTCCACTGTACAACAATCAATCTCTATAAATCATGTATAATTGAACTGAAACCGTTTGAAAATTATCATTTCTAGTCAAATGACTATAGCATTACTTGTCAGAAGTACACTTAAGAGTTTACAATATTGAACCTGATCTGGTTTTGGGTGAGGGAAAAGGATTGAAGCCCTGAGGGTCAGTGGAAAGGATATAAACAGGCAACCTCAGGGAATAGGAGGTTGGGGGGAACCCCCAAAATGCTCTAGAGACCTGGGAGGTTAGAGACCCTCAGGACTCATTGGGAGGGGCCTTTGATGAAATTCCTGACAGTAGGGAGAGGGAACTTATAGAGCCCACCTCCAGCAGGAAGACAGGACATCAAGTGAGGGATGGGGTTGCCATACCACAGTCAAAACTCTGACCCATAATTGTTTCTGTCTGAAAGAATTACATGGATGGAAATGGAGAGGAGCCTGAGGAAAAGAAGGTCCAGTAACAGGCCCAAAATGGGATCCAGCTCAAGGGGAGGTCCCAAGGCTTGACACTATTACTGAGGCTATGAAATTCTCACAAAAAGGGATCTATCATGACTGTCCCCCAAAAGACACAACAAGCAGATGAAAGAGTCAGATGCAGTTATTTGCAGCCAAGCAATGGACAGAAGCAGTTGACCCCTGTTATTGAATTAGGGAATGCTGAAAGAAACTGAGGATAAGGGTAATTCTGTAAGAGGACCAGCAGTCTTAATTAATCTGGACCCTGGATATCTTTCAAACACTGGATCACCAAACAGACAGCATACACCAGCTGATATGAGGCCCCCAACACACATACAGTAGACGACTTCCAGGTCTGTGTTCATTCAGAAATGAAGCACCCAACCATCAAGAGACTGGAGGCCCTAGACAGTTTAGAGGTCAGGTGAGGTGGGAGTTGGGGTCATCAACGTGGAGATGGAGTGAGGTGGGCAGGAAATGTGGGATGGGGAGCAGTCAGACAGTGGATGGGGAGAGGCGGGGAATGGAATATGGAGTGTAAAAAATGAATTACAAATAAAATTAAATTAAAAAGAGTTTACAATATTTATTATTATGTGAGTAGACAGAAACAAATACTTATGTATGACTTATAACTAGTCCACATTCAATCAAACACATTGCATATTGGACTAGAACATAATTACACATAATACACTACAACTATCCCTTTATCATCACAAATGCATTATAAATTTAGAATAGGTGCTAGTGTCCCTTGAAGAACATTCTTCTAGCATCACAATTTTAATATGATTAATATTGATATTCTCTCAATTAATTCCATTACATGATAAAGACACTTAAGAAAGAAAATACAAATAAATCTACAAACACATTATTAACAAAATATGAGAGAAACACTCATGTAAATTATCATTCTCTTTTCTGCAACCTGTCATGTGCCCTTAGTTGATATTTATAATTTCCTTCTTCAACTATGTATTCTGTATTTTCTTCACCCTTGGTAAGCACCTCAGCAGATCTTGGCTCTTTTCTTGCAGGAATGGCCTATATCTTTTCCCTGATATGTCAGTGCCATTTGTCATCCCACATGAGGATTAGGGTGTTATAGTTTTCCCATGATATTAATCAGAGGACACTGTAGCACCAAGAGATTCCCTAAAAGATCTGTACTTGAAACACAAACTTTCTTACATACATTGCAGAGAATCAATTCAATTTCCCCATGTTAGTATGGATCAATCACTGCTCCTAAGTTTGTTATTCCTCTCATAATCTGTTGACTTCAGAGCATCAGAAGACCAAAGTGACCAGGGGAGGTTTGGATCTTTCAGTTCAATGTAAAATTTCTTATAGCTCTTGTCAGGAGCACTCCTCCTTCTGGAACAAAAATCTAATAGCCATGAGAAATTAAGATTAAAGGATTAGGAAACAAATATTTTCCTAGTGAGTCACTAGGGATAGTAGTGAGTAGAACTATGCTCCTTCTAATCATTGATTCCTGGACCCACAGATTCTGGCTATTGGAGAAACTACCAATTTTGGACACGGATTCAAGGCATATACCTTCTTTTGGAGAATCCTGCCAATCCTTCCAGGCATCACTGTAATTGCTTCTTTAAAGGCCATTACATCTTCAGGAACATCGGGGAACATCTTAAGGCCAGTGTATTCCATGATCATGTGCCCTCTGTTACACTTCTCTGACTGTGAAGTGAGTTTCTGTGTGGAATATCATGATGCTGGATAAGGCATTCTGTAAGTTCATGGAGGGTAGTTTTGTTAAAAGCTTTATGTGCAGGAAAGGCACATCCATAAACAGAATAAATATTTACTCCAGTAAGGACAAAGTCTTTCCATGGAGGACTTGGTCCAATTTAATCAACCTGCCACTAGGTTTCTGACTGATCACTACAGGGAAGGGTGCTATATATAGGGCTGATGTTGACAGATCTGGCACTCAGCCACAGCTTTAGCCAGGTTAGTCTTGGTAAGTGGAAGTCCATGTTGTTGAATCCAAGCATCACCCCTATCTCTGCCACCATGAGCATTTTGTAATGAATATCTGTGTTTTCTGTTGGTTTTATGTAGGCCTTGTGAAAGTGTCACAAACTACATTTGAGAATCTCTGCTCTTGAACCATTATAAAGCTTTGACTAATGCACTCACTGTTGTAAAGTAAATTTAAACTAAAAATGTAAAGTGTTCATATTGGGAAACCCCAAAACATCCTACTCTTAGCACTTTGTTAGAAATAAAGTGTTCCCATTTCACATGATCTTTAAAGTGGCTATTTAACTTATGGACTATACATCTTAGATTAAAAAAAAAATCAACAACAAGTACATAAACACCTGAGAATTAAAGCATCTTTACTGTAACATTCTTAGAGTCTCAACAACAAGAAACCATTATGTTTGTTGTGCATAATTGAGGAAGTGAATATATAAATCATGGGCTTTACTCAACATAAAATAGTGTGTGATATTCAGAGATGAACTTCATTCGGTTCTCAGAGTAGAATGATCCTTTCAGTGTATTCCTGGAGAAGAAATGGTCTAGCTGTCTAAAATTACATTAAAGACTTTGTAAAGTAGAAAATTCAAATTTGACATTAAAAATTGAGACAACTTTGCAGGTCAAATCAAAGGATAAAATTCACAGTCTTCCAAACAGGGTTTATGTTTATGTACCTGACAGCTCTGGAAACTTACCTGACTTAATGTTCTACAGATTTGCCTGGCATTAAAAGACATTTAACGGTTAAAGTAACTGTTGACTTTGAATAGTCAACAGAAAGAAGAATGACATTTTTTTAATAACCTTCTACCTATCTCAGTCAGTACCACACTTAAAAACATCAACGCTCAAAATCATAAGATTGTTGCAAGAAAGCTTTCATCCATTTTATGTCAATGTGTGTGCTTTAAAATACTTTGTTGTCATGTTGTTTAAATTATAGTTCTGTAAATCCAGAGTCAGTGTGATTCCACTTATCAACGGTATTCAGAAAGGTTAATGTGCACCTAGCTTCTGGTGTTTGAAGTTTGTACTAGCTGTTGACTAAAGAGCAGTGTGTAAGTAAGAGGTCACTACAGAGAAAAGGCAAACAGATAGCGAAGCTTCTCTGAGCTTATTATACATGATCACTTTTGAAAGTTTTCAATGGAATTGTGAAGTACATGCAATGAACTGATACCATAATTTATTATGCAAATTAATTAAGATGTAAAATTTTAAAATATATATATATATTTTTGCTCAACATTGATTTATTATGCTTTGGAGTTCAAATTACATTCTACACTCTTAAGTTTTAACAGTGTTTCAAGAGTTAATAGTGTCAGATCATATAAAGGTCAAGGCCCCATCATTCAGCTATCTGTATGTTAATGATAGCAAAGTTGGAATACTTGAGTTGGTAACTTCCTATAATCTTTTAAGACACACTTCATAGCACTGTAGTTTGTATTTTTTTCTGAAGATAACCTGGGGATCCGTCACTTCTCCAGACACCAAACTCAACACTGTTGCTGTGGTCAAGAGGCACTTGCTGACAGGAACCTAGTATGGCCATTCCTTGGGAGGCCCAGCAGGCAACTGACCAATGCAGATGTGGTTGCTGGGAGTCAACAATCAGACTGAACTCAGGAAACCTGGTGGCAGATCTGGCAGAAGGACTGGAGTGGCAGAGGAGGATTGCAACCCCATTGGAAAAACAATATAGGCTTGCATGACCTCCCAGTTCTCCCAGAGACTAGACTGCTATACCTCGGAGTGTACCTGGAGGGATCCATGGCTTCACATACATATGTAGCAGAGGATGGCCTTGCCTGACAGCAATAGGAGGGAGGCCCTTGGTCCTGGGAAATCTGAAACCTCAGCATAGGGGGATGCTGGAGCAGTGGAGCAGGGGAGGGTGGATGAGTTGGGGAGCACTCTCATACAGATAAAGGAGAGAACAGATGTAGGATGGGGGTTGGTTTTGGGGTAACCAGCAAGTGGGATATCATTTTGATGTAAATGAATGGGATGAATAATAAAAAGTTAAACATGAGAGAATATCATTTAAAATGAAATACCCATAAGTTTCATTTATGTTTTATATGTAAGGAAATTAAAATTCTTTATACATACCTTATTTTTTCTGTAAATGATATTTTAAAAATTAAGAACATAGATATTGATGCTATAGAGCAGTGGTGGGGGACAGACACAAAAGTTAAAAGCTCTGGCTTCAATCGCACCACTAAATGAAAAAGCAGAGAAATTATTTTTATGTAGATTGATGCACCTGATACTATCAGTGCAAATTCTAGTGATAGAATGCATATTTTAAACTGTAAACCTTTGTTAGTATTTCAGCTCAGCTTAAAGTGTTTTTTTTCCCCCAAATTAACCTTGCTAATCTGTTCCTATTACGGTACGTATACCTTCATGATTTGTCATAAAAAAAGTCTATCTTTCCTTTTTTGTCCCTGTATTTCATTTTACTAAGAATTTTCTACAGCTTTCCAGTTAAAATGACTTGCCTTAATTAGTGTTCACTTTACTGGGATAACATTCTTTGTTCACAGTTATTTGCTGTCATAGCTTGTAATATATTATTCCATAATTTTGTGACTTTTATTGTGGCTGAGGTATTTCTGATATTTATGCCCTTGTATGTAAATGTTTTTTCTCTCATATGGCATTTAGATTTTTAATATAATTTCTAAAATTTGTGGTTTTTTTATCCCATGATTCATGGAATTCTTCTCATGTCTTCTTCAAGATCCATATATGTCTTGTGTATGAAATGTTGATTTCCATACATAGCAAATACAGTCTAACTATATAGAAGTTCATTAGGATGCATTGAGTTGGACCAGGGCTGGGCCTGTTTGCTTCAGTGTAGCTGTAGGGTGTTTTTATCTGCCAGCTTCTTTCAATAAAGTAATTTTCATTTCTAAAAAAAATTTAGCTCAATTCATTACAGTTTGTTTCCCTTTAATTCTAGCATTAGTGTTTACCTTAAGAGACCATTTTCATTTAAAATTTGTCACAAATAATACTATTATTTATGGCAACTATGTATGTTTTATCAGTTTCAATCCTGTGGTACTGTGAGTAAGGCAGTGTTTTTCTAGTCTTGTGTATACTGTTCTTCACAATTCTAAACTGTAGCCCATTAAAATTATCCCCAGGAGTCTCATATTGCAAATCATGGTTATGGAAATTGAGGGGAATTATGCTCACATTATTTCTGCTCTCATTCATTAATTGAATTGTTCCTATTCTTTTTGCAGTACCAAATGTCAATGTCTTATTTGCAAGATTATTTTAATAATAATGATTTAATAAACTGTGAAAATGATATAAATGTGGCCATTCTTATGTTTGGCAAGAGAGAGAAGTAGAAAGAGTGAAGGAAAGAGAAATAACTGAAATACTGACATGTTTTATAATATCCAGTTAATTGCTACAACTTTCACCTGAATCCATTATTAGTAATTGATGGGGAAAACTGGAGGGGATCCATAATGCATCAAAAGGGAATTAGAAAGATGTAAGAGAGTGAGGGAGCGAGCAAGCAAACTCAACAGTTAAGAATATATGCTGCTCCTGCAGAGGACCCTAGGTTGATTCCAAGCATCTACACTGGGCAGTTCAAAACTTCCTGTACTCCAGTTTGAGGGAATCTATGAACCTCAGCTGACCTCCATGTGTACCTGTGTACATTTTCACATATACACACATGGGGGTATGGAGAGGAAGAACACCTGAGGGGAATGTGTGCTATCAGAGTAGTTCTCACAAACTTGCAAGATTATTCCTTGGCTCAGAACTTCATGGAGCTCAAGAATTACAAGTTAAAACAAAACATTGGCACTTAAAGTTGATCCTGAATTCTCTAGAAGAACAGAAAGTGCTCTTAAATGCTGAGACATCACTCCACCTCAGATTTATTTTGTTTTCTGATCTAGAAATTCAATCAGGTCCATGGATTGGAAGCTGTCCATTATAGCCAGGTTATCTCAGTAGTGGACATACAACCTGATTACGACTCCCTCTTCTAGAGTCTATGAATAACCATTGGTCATCAGTACGTACTGGAGCCCCCATGAGTAATGCCTATTCATGTATAGTTGTTGGTGGGGGTAGTCTTATACAGTTCCAGTCCCAGTAATTATATCTGTTGTCAGTTCATAATTGCGATGGATATTTCATGTGTAGATCATGGCATTTCATGACTCTCATGTCTATATTTCAGCTCTCCTGAAATATTCATTCCTCATTCAGCATAGTTCCGTAAGCCTTAGATGATTCTATAAATGTCTTCTTTAGGGCTGGACTATCAACCATAAAGTATTCTCAGCATTTTCAGCATTCATGAGTTTCTGTAATCAATGCCATTTCACAGAATGTTTTAAACTCGAGATTAATTAACTGAATGATCCCAACATATGTTAAATTTATAGTTCCCCCCAAACCATTACAAATTTAAATCTCCTTGGAGATATTGATCTCTTTATACAATTAAGACATGTCAAGTGAATAAGTGTTTCACAGAGGTCTCATCTTTTAAAGTGGACAATATAACTATGTATCTTTAAAAACTGCTTTACACGCCTATAAAGAAATAGTAATGAAACATCTGTAATAACACCAGCTTCATTAAATAGAGCCCACTAAATTATTTCATAAATGTCTGTGTGGAGTCTTTCATAGAAAATTCAATGCTTAATGTATATGTAGATTTAGCATGTGGTTAAAAACATTCCCTTGGACAGAAGCATTGCAAAGAATCTACATTGCAAGTAACATCAGTGAAAAAATAGGGATCAAGAGATAGGTATCACTTGAATTAAGTAGGTATGGCCGACACATGCAGAAAGACATTTTCAGAGCTTTAGATTTTCATAAATGCAACTTTATATCATACACACAGCAATGCTATGCTTCTACTGTTTCCATGGCCTATGTTCTGGTTTTTTTTTTTCCCGTTTTTATATCCAATGGGTTTTATTTAAATATTAAATAAAATACACACACAGGCTTTTTCAAGCTTCGTTAATTTAAAATATCCCCTTTCCTTTACACATAGGAACACTTTTATGCTTTTATAAGCCTAAGTAATAAGGTCAAGAATGAATTCCTGTAGTTCCTTGGGTCAAAAGAGGGTTCAGCAAAAATTGAGAGAAAGGATGAGGAGAGTCTTCAGGGTCTCAACCTAATTTAATGTGGCCAGAAGTAATTAGTCTAAAAGATGATATTGCTGTGACAAGCAAAAAAGTAGCTAGAGATCATTTGTGTTTACACTATTCAGAGAGGACCTAGGGCTGGACATCAGTGTTCTGAAATAACAGGTGAAGGTACTTTGGTCAGCTCAACATGGTAAACATAGCTCTGGCAGGTCTTGCCTTTCTCCCCCATCCCCTCGAGCTTGTTACAAAATGATTACATTCCTAAAGTTAACCATCAAGGTCTCTTTATCAAGGCCCAGCTATCAAAGTACTAAAACTCCAGCAATCAAAGGGCCCCTTTGTCTTACCTAATTAACATGCAAATTTAAAATCAAACACCTAACTCTAGCATAGGGTTTCTCATTGTTTATTTACAAACTGTCATTTTCTATGACCACATCTGTTACCTCTACCCAGAGGTGGTCTGTTGTTCCATTCCCTTTGTGGAACAAAACATCCTGTCCCTCTCTCTTGTTCCTTTCCTCCTCTTCTTCTTCCTCTATCTCTTGTCTTTGTTCCTTATTCCTGCCCTCTGTCCCTCTGGGACAAGTTAATCTCCTTTGTGCTGAGAAGGTGGTTTTGGGGCATCTTAACTGAATACTTTTCCTTTCAGAAGGAGGCATTTAAGGCATAGTAAGTAAAATATGTATCCTTTGGTGAAACCATTTGGATTGTTTTCAAAATTGGGTGTTGAACCTAAAATATACAAGTGATTCATGTGCTCTACGACTGAGCTGAGCTGCATCCTTGTCTCTCAGTTTACTAGTGGCTTTAATATCTGAAGTGAAATATTTTATTCCCAGATTTTTCACAGTTTGTGCTTTTCTAGTTTCTAGAATGAAACATTCAATTCTATTTTCATTTTAAGGTCTCAAACTGCTCTATTGATGTTCCACTATTTGTTCCACTATTTGTGATTTCATAGTTTTTTAAAATAGCTTTACTCATTTCTTCTTTAAGGACCTCTATCATAACCATAAAGGCTACATTAAAGTTTTTGTTGTTGTTGTTTGTTTTTTTGATTTGTGATCTAGCTATGTTGTAATTCTTGGGGCCTGCTTCAATGTCTTGTTCATGCCTATTATGATTTAAATAAAACAAACTAATGAACAACTTTTCATATTTTAAGATCAGATGAACGACTCTCTCTAATGTATGGTTTTGTATCTCTTTCTGCCAATTCACCTGGAAGTTATTTTGTAAGAAATATAAACTCTCATCATTTTATTTTTAGTCACATATATTATTACTATCATAGATAAATTATTTAACAAGTGTCCTCAGAAGATCTTATGAATAATGTCACTTGAAATGCTCATATTACCGTTCACTCAGGAGATATGGCTTCATCTTCTTACACAAGGTTTATGTTTGCTGGAGCATTTCTCTTTTATTATTTAAATGTGAAATATTTGTATAATATTCAGTTTAAATTACCCAGTAAGTCAGATGTAAAGATTTGGTGATGCTCATGCACTGCAGTTCTGAATAAAGTAGATTACTTTGTCAGCTAGAATATTCCTTTTAGGATATTAGTTTGTATTCCTTTTTTAGGTCAGTCATCCACTCAGAGAATTAAAAAAGAAAGAAAAATAAGCATAGATCCTCTCAAACCCCTCTCTTTTCCATTAGGAGCTTTTAATGTTTCATATTACTCAGGTTTTCTATTTCTCTTAGAAGTGAATTCATTGTCACTAGTTCCCTTGATTCACCTTAATATTTTTGCTTTAAATTCATCTATTTTTGTAGATGATATTTTATGTACATGTTTTCTTATAGTTATAAAATTGCTCTTGCTCATAAATTTGTCTGAAGTATATTACTATGTTCTCTCATGTGCACTATTCTTACCAACATTTTACATATATTCAAAAATTTTATAAATATTTGAATTTTATTTTTGTTAAGGATTTTTTTTTATTTATGTGTATTATGTGTCTATATTTGAACATTTGCCTGGAGGAACTATGGAGTCCAGATAAGGGTACACAATGAGATTGAGTTTTAAGTGGTTGTGGGCTATCCAACTTGGGTTCAAAAAACTGAACTCATATGCTTTGAAGAGTATTATGTATGCTTGACCTTGGAACCTTTCTCTCCAGTCATTAATAAGCATCCTTGAATGCCCAATGTCTTAAACAGACAATCTTTATTTTCATTAATTAATCTATTTATTTACTTTACATTCCAATGGCAGCTTCCTCTCCCTCCCTCCTCTCCTGTCAGTCAGACCTTTTCCACTTCCCTTCCCCAAAGTCTTTTTTATTTTCTCCTCAGAGAATAGTAATCCTTCCATGAATATCTACCTGCCTTGGCATATCAAGTTTTGGTAGAAATAGGTGCATCTTCTCCTATTGAGGCTAGACAATGCAGTCACAGACAAACCTTAGACATCAAATTTGTCCTGCCTGAAAGATGTGTAGGAATAAAGATAGAGAAGAAATTGAGGGGATGAATAACCAATGAATATCTCAACTTGAGACCTATCCCACAAGAGAGAGCCAATCCCTAATGCTACTTATGGTATTTTGCTACACTTTTAGATAGGACCCTAGCAAAACTTCTCTGACCTGTGTCACCTAGCAGCTGATGGAAACTGATCCAGAAACCCACAGCCAAATATTAAATGGAGTTTGGAAAATCTTGTGGAAGAGGAGGAGGAAGGACTGAGGATTGAAGCAGCTAGAGAGGTCAATGACACCATGTGAAAACATACAGAATCAACTAACCTGGGCCCATATGGACTCACAGAATCTGAACATGCATTGGATAGACCTAGCTGCCCATATATAGGTAATAGATTTGCTGCTTAGTATTTATGTGAAACCCCTAACAACTGGAGCAGGGGCTATCTATGACTCAGTTGGCTGCCTTTCAACAGACAATCTTATCACCCAAAATCAATGTACTGGTCAGTTTTGTGGGTCAACTTGATCCACCCAGGAAGATGGATGATTGACTGATGAATTTCCTCCATGAAATGGCCTGCGGGCATGCCTGTGTGTCATTTTTTGATTATTGGTGGATAAAACAGCTCATTTCACTGTAGGCTGCTTAGCAAATGGGATGGGCTGTATAATAAATGTAGCTAAATGTGAACCTCAGAGCCAATAAATGTTGCTTCTTCAACACTTTCTTGCTCTAGTTCCATCTCAAAGTTTTTTCCCTGATATCTTTATATGGTGGACTGAAACTTTCTGTATGTTTTCACATGGTGTCATTGACCTCTCTAGCTGCTTCAAAATAAATAAATCTTTCCTCCCTGAAATTGCTTTCAGCCAGCAAGTGTTAACCATAACAATAGAGAAACAAACTAGAACAGATAATGACAATTACATTAGCACAAACTTGATTGGTATAAACTACAAAAAAAATTGCTAATGCTTATACTCACAGTCTTATTATTAGTCTATGATTGTTTTCATATGACATTAAAAACTGGTAGATTTATATAAACAGAAAGTACATCAGTGGTTTGCTACAAATAGGGCTATGGTAGATAGCCTTGAAATTGGGGATTGCGAGTTAAGTATAAGGATGCCTATGGGAGAGGTCCAAAGTTTAATTTTGCAGCCAAGAAAAACCATTAGAGAAATTCCCACCTGGTTAAATTATAGAGAATTACTGACAGTGTGCTGCCCAGGACCCACCAATACATCTATTAAAAAAGCCCTAAACCTATGGCTCAGAACATATGATCTAATGGACCACAAGACAATGAGACAGAAGACTAGTATGTATGACTGATCAAATATATTCATGAAAATTTAAGATTATAGTGCTCAAAACAAGACCTGTTCAATGAAAACACCAGTTGACATGCCAATGTGGTTGGAGGAAATCTCACAGAGCTCAAACCCTAGAAGAAGAGATATATATGAGGTTAATGGCTTCTGCAGATATGAACGTTCTGAGAGGTTATCCAACCTCAGGTATTCATCCCTTAACACATATATGTAGTAGCATCACAAAATAGACTCACTGACAGATATATGCATTTATGAAGGAATCATGATTTCCATAGGTGTTGAGGAGCACTGGAAAATTAGGAAGGGCAGAACTCCTGGTGAGAATGACATAAATTCAGTTCTGAAGTATAAAATTATCAAAAATAAAAAAGACAATAAAGCTTAAAATGGGCTGGGGAAATTTTATGGATAAACTAAAACCCACTGGTGCACACATTTAATGGGCAAAGGAGATGGTATGGAACTGGTTTTAAAAATTCTCTACCATATTTTCGATTCCTGTCTTACTTAAATCAAAAGTAAAAGATTGTAATCATTGTTTCATCATATTTATTTTTTTTCTCTGAGTCCATTTAGAGAGCCACCAAGAGTAAGGGAAAAATGAAGTCACTCTTAATTGGTGGGAGTTTTAGAGGATTCAGAGTCAGGATCTGCTACACTGTAAAAAGAAGTCATCATGACAGCAAAATTTATGCAATTTTGTGGTCAGAATCAGAAGTACAACTGTACAAAAAAAGCTGATGACTAAGTAATAGAAGTGGCATTGATGAAAGGACAGAAAGAGGAGCTATGGGAGATCCATCAGGTTGTCAATTTTCAAAAGCTGAAGCCAGACACAGACAAGAATACTCTTTTATTTTTTTATATTTTCTTTTTAATTGATAAGCCCTTTTAAAAAATTGATTATTTTCTTTATTTACAATTCAAATGTTATCCCCTTTCCCAGTTTCTCCCCCTCCCAGAAAACCCCTATCACCTTCCAGCTCCCCCTGCTTCTATGAGGGTGTTCCTCTACTCACCCACCCACTCCCACCTCCCTGCCTTCAATTTCCCTGCACTGGGGCATCTATTGAGCCTTCATAGGACCAAGGACCTCTCCTCACACTGATGCCTGTCAAGGCTGTCATCTGCTACATATGCAGCTGGAACCATGTGTATTCCTTAGTCCCTGGGAGCTATGGGGGGATCTGGTTGGTTGATATTGTTCTTCCTATGGGGTTGCAAACCCCTTTAACTCCTTCAGTCCTTTCTCTAAATCCTTTATTGGGGACCCCACACTCAGTCCAACGATTAGCTGTGAGCATCCACCTCTGTATTTGTAAGGCTCTGTGAGGGCCTCTAAGGAGATAGCTATATCAGGCTCCTCTCAGCAAGCATTTCTTGGCATCCAAAATAGTGTCAGGTTTGGGTGACAGTATATGGAATGGATCTTCAGTTGAGACAATCTCTGGATGACCTTTCCTTCAGTCTCTGATCTACACTTTGTCTCCATTATTTCCTCCCATGAGTATTTTGTTCCCCCTTCTAAGAAAAAATGAAGCACCTACACTTTGGTCTTCCTTTTTCTTGAGCTTCATACAATTTGAATTATATCTTAGGTATTCAGAGCTTTGGGGCTAATATTCACTTATTAGTGGGTGCATACCATGTGTGTTCTTTTGTGATTGGATTACCTCATTCAGGATATTTTCTAGTTCCATCCATTTGCCTAATAATTTCATGAATTCATTAATTTTAGTAGCTGAGTAGTATTCCATTGTGTAAATGTACTATATTTTTTCTATCCATTCCTCTGTTGAAGGACATCTGCGTTCTTTCCAGCTTCTGGCTATGATAAATATGGCTGCTATGAACATAGTGGAACATGTATCCTTGTTACATGTTGGATCATCAAAGGCCCAGCAAGCAGCTGAAATTGTCAGATGTAGATATTAACCTTCAACCAATGGACAGAAGCCGGGGACCCCTGTGGTTGAATTAAGGAAAAGCTGGAAGAAGCTGAGGAGGAGGGCAATCCTATAAGAAGACCTATAGTTTCAACTAACCTGAACCCCGGGATCTCTCAGACACTGAGACATCTATCAGGCAGTAAAAAGTAGCTGATATGAGGCTCCCAACACTGCTGTGTCTGGACTCAGAGAAGATGCATCTGACACTCAAGAGGCTTGGTGTCTCAGGGTGTGGGGAGGTATGATGGGGTCGAGGGTGGGAACATCCTCTTGGAAACAGGAGTGGGAGTGGTGAGGAGGTGTCAGATGTGGAACAGTTGGAGAGTGAAGGGGGAGAGGGATAAAGTATGGATTACAAAAAAAAGATTAAAAAATAAAAAATGTTAATAAATATATTTGACTATAATGAGTCATTCATTTGATTTTAATTATTACTAAATGTTTACATTTATAAATACAAACTGAATGAGTTTGCTGGTTAATTATGTGTAATGATTGTGACTATTTGCCACAGAAAATATAATTTCATTTGACCAGAAATTTGATATTTAAAATATCAGTCTTCTGGGGAAAACATTATCTTTTTTATTGTCTAGTAGAATCAAACCTTCCTGTCTACTCATGTCACTTTCAATAAAAGGTGATTGTATTAGGTATATTGCCTGTTTCTGTGATAAAATGCCCTGACAAAAGCAATCTAGGGGAAGACATATTTATTTTGTTTCACAAGAAAAAGTTATAGTGCATTGCAACCAGGAAGATTTTGAGGGAGGGATTTGAAGAAGTTCACATTGTACCCACAGAGACAGAGCAATGAGAGTTTCTTTCTTCTTATCCAGTCTGAGATCATAACCCATGGAATGATATTACTCACATTTAAGTTGGGTCTATTAATCCATATAGCAATCTCCTTACAGACATGCTGAGAGGAAGTATCTTCATTAATTCTAGATATTGCCATGCTGACAGTCATTGTTCATCATCACAGAAAACTGTTCTCTCTCTCTCTCTCTCTCTCTCTCTCTCTCTCTCTCTCTCTCTCTCTCTCTCTCTCTCTCTCTGTGTGTGTGTGTATCAGTACTTGTGTGGATGATGTGTCTATTTATATCAATATCATCTAACTCCCATAAAACCCCCCACATATCCAACAGTGCATTTGATTGCTTCTCATTGACTTTCATATACCCAACATCAGCATCTATTTTAGAAAATGATTGAGTTGTAGAATGATGAGTCACAGAAATCCTGAATAGCTTTCTCATGAATGGCATATAATAAACAATGTATATGCAAAAATATCATGTGTCAAGGTCAAGTGAGCAGTGAATATTGAAATAGCCTATAACTTCTGAACAAGTCATGTACCAATAGACAAGAGAACTAACTACCTGTTAAATTTCAAATAACCTTTTAGTGTGTTGTGCTTTTACGTTGTCATGACAACATCATTTTTTTATTTTTCCTGAGCAAAATGTGCTGAAGTTGGAACTACTTACTGTTTCTAAGTATTGGAAGGGTCCAATATTGATGACTTGTAAACAATATGTGGGTTGAAATTAAAAAAAAAAGAAAAGAAAAGAAAAGAAAAGCCCAGAAGATCATGATGTCCTTTTGAAGCCAGTTGTATTTTTTTTTTTAGAAAAATGAAATGGGAGCATATGACATTAAAATTACAACTTTAGCATACTAATTTAGGGAAGAAAAAGCAGAAAGTGATGGTGAATGTCATCTTGATCTCTACCGTGAGACCCTTTGGCTATATGTTGGAAAATTGTTATGTAGTTTATATATTCAGGGTATTGACCACACACAGTAAGGTCAGTCCAGTTCATTAGTATTCATGTAGTGTATATTCAAAAGATTTCTACCTTTTTACTTATAGAGTATAAGTATGATAGTAAATATCAACCATTTTAAGAGCCACTGCTGCTCACTTTAGCATACCATCTCTCATAATTAACACCATAAAAAACTATTTACATTCAAAAGGGATTTCAAATGGATTGGCTGATGTTCAGTAGTTGACTAAAGAAGCTCTTTTATAATCAGAATGACAAATAGTTTCTTATTTATGATTTAATTGCCACTTCCATGGTAAATGACATCCTTAATAGACCATATATAACAATGAGCTTCCATTCTGTGGCTTTTTCTTTCTTTTTTTTTTTATTTTATTTTTTTTTAATATTTTTATTACATATTTTCCTCAATTACATTTCCAATACTATCCCAAAAGTCCCCCATAGCGCCCCCCACTTCCCTACCCACCCATTCCCATTCTTTTGGCCCTGGCATTCCCCTATATTGGGGCATATAAAGTTTGCAAGTCCAATGGGCCTCTCTTTCCATTGATGGCCGACTAGGCCATCTTTCCATACATATGCAGCTAGAGACAAGAGCTCCAGGGTTCTGGTTAGTACATCATGTTGTTCCAACAATAGGGTTGCAGATCCCTTTAGCTCCTTGAGTACTTTCTCTAGCTTCTCCATTGGGAGCCCTGTGATACATCCAATAGCTGACTGTGAACATCCACTCCTGTGTTTGCTAGGCCCCGGCATCGTCTCACAAGAGACAGCTATATTTGGGTCCTTCCAGCAAAATCTTGCTAGTGTATGCAATGGTGTCAGCGTTTAGAAGCTGATTATGGGACGGATCCCTGGATACAGCAGTCTCTAAATGGTCCATCCTTTCATCACAGCTACGAACTTTGTCTCTGTAACTCCTTCCCTGGGTGTTTTGTTCCCAATTCTAAGAAGGTGCACAGTGTCCACACTTTGGTCTTCATTCTTCTTGAGTTTCATGCGTTTATCAAATTGTATCTTATATCTTGGGTATCCTAAGTTTTGGGCTAATATCCACTTATCAATGAATACATATTGTGTGAGTTCTTTTGTGATTGTGTTACTTCACTCAAGATGATGCCCTCCAGGTCCATCCATTTGGCTAGGAATTTCATAAATTCATTCTTTTTAATAGCTGAGTAGTACTCCATTGTGTAAATGTACCATAATTTCTGTATCCATTCCTCTGTTGAGGGACATCTGGGTTCTTTCCAGCTTCTGGCTATTATAAATAGGGCTGCTATGAACATAGTGGAGCATGTGTCCTTTTTACCGGTTGGGACATCTTCTGGATATATGCCCAGGAGAGGTATTGCTGGATCCTCCGGTAGTACTATGTCCAATTTTCTGAGGAACCGCCAGACTGATTTCCAGAGTGGTTGTACAAGCTTGCAATCCCACCAACAATGGAGGAGTGTTCCTCTTTCTCCACATCCTCGCCAGCATCTGCTGTCACCTGAATTTTCTAATACTCTTCACTGAATATTTTGAAGTATGACCTTGATCTTCCACCACTGGTTACATAACAATGCCTGATTCATTGTGTAAATAGAATTCTTACATGACATCTAGAAAAAATTCAAAGAACAAACAGAGATGGACAAATTAGCAATAATGATTAGATTAAGTGAGCAAAAAATCTAGGTAAATGCATGCTCAATTTACAGCTTCCTTTCTTGGGAAGTTTTAGGATGGTAAGGAACTCAGTTTCTTTGAGGTTTCAATTACTTCTACATGTACATTCCACTAGCTGCCTCTTGTCCACACATATTTTTGTATATTAAAACACGATCCCAATTCTGAATAATCAATTAAATTTAGAGTATATAAACATAGTTATAGTCAAACTAATTTTTACATGAAGGTAAATTTGACAAGGCATTTATAAAGAGATGGGCTAATTTTTTCTACGAGGTGTATATCAGGATGTAAGAATTTGTATTCTGAATTTTATTCAAAGTTTCCAATGAGCTGATTAAACAAAATAGAGATTAATTTAATAAGTTTATTAATTTTGTCATTCTATTTCTGTTCCTTTTGCATCTAAGCATACAAATTCTTTTTGAATCTATTGTTTGGTTTGCTTTTTCAATTCTTCATATACATCGATAAAATTAAATTTGCAAAGAATTAAGAAATAAAGCAAATGATTCTATGTCATTAAATGAGCGATGTAGAATGAAGAACGTACATACATATCAAGAATATCTGGGACTTCATTTTGAAATTTTATTTGACACTTTACGTATATCTGGAAAGACCCTTCTGTAGTGTAGGAAGATTATTTTAGAAAGTTTGGAAAAGTAAATAGTCTGTAGAATTGTAGAAAAATCTCTCATGTAGTTTTTACTGCCTTTGTCACTTTTGTAATCATTCACTTAAAGATTTTGTGGAGGTGAGTAGTTTGGAGAAAATAATTTTAATATGTGTTTAAAAATGGAACACTATATATTAGCCAAATTATTTAAAATATTAAAGGATGGAAAGGAAATATAGCTGAGAAACATACAGAGATCTAGAAAGTAATTGTGATTGAAAAGGAGCAAATTTCATATGCCTGTAGGTAAGCTCAACTTATGATAAGAGTTTTGAAAGTTTTAGGAAACCTTGGCTATTTCTTTTGAGATGTTTATGAGATGGGCTATGCCTCCCATCTACTCATCATTTCTAAGAATGCAGGCAGTAGAGTGATGATAGATTTTTACAGAAGAGATTGAGCTGAGAGCCCTGGCATCTGGGTGATTAGTTAAATTGTGTCTTGATGAGTGACCAGTGGTGCGTTTAGCTGTTAGATTTTCTGTTTAAAAGGGATCATGAGAACTCAAGTAAAGACCTCAAATTACAAGTCATTAGCAACTGCTTTAGGATGAAAATCTGGGTCATTACACTTCTTAATAAAATTTTTCATGAGTAAAGGGTGAATAGGAAGCCTTTATGAGAATAACTTTTTACCTATTTAAAAAGATGTGTAAAAAGATTGTGTAAGCTACACTGTTATTCCCAGTTCTTGGTTATTTAGCAAGGGAAAGTGTATAGCTTAAACTCTGAGGAGCCACACTACTAGACAGTGTATGAAACTATTGTGAAAATACTACTTTCTTCTGGTAGGTATTTTGACTTGGGGTTTTATAATTGATAATCTGTCTTTATGTAACAGTATAAGTTATTAGAACCCTGAGACTGTAGATTGTTCTTATATATGGCATATGTTCTAAGTATCTAATACATTATGCAGGAGTAGAACCTCCAAAGACTTGTTGCTTATGAAGGCAAAGATATCTGCCTAATTCTAAAGATTTAAAAAATATATGTACACCCATGGAAGGAGTTACAGGGACAAAGTTTGGAGCTGAGACAAAAGGATGGACCATCTAGAGACTGCCATATCCAGGGATTCATCCCATAATCAGCCTCCAAACACTGACACCGTTGCATACACTAGCAAGATTGTGCTGATAGGACCCTGATATAGCTGCCTCTAATGAGACTATGCTGTGGCCTAGCAACCACATAAGTGGATGCTCACAGTCAGTTATTGGATGGATCACAGGGCCCCCAATGGAGGAGCTAGAGAAAGTACCCAAGGAGCTAAAGGGATCTGCAACCCTATGGTGGAACAACATTACTAACTAACCAGTACCCCAGAGCTCTTGACTCTAGCTGCATATGTATCAAAAGATGGCCTAGTCGGCCATTACTAGAAAGACAGGTCCATTGGACTTGCAAACTTTATATGCCCCAGTACAGGGGAACACCAGGGCCAAAAAGTGTGAGTGGGTGGGTAGGGGAGTGGGGAGGAGGGTATGGGGGACTTTTGGGATAGCATTGGAAATGTAAGTGAGGAAAATACCTAATTAAAAAAAAAACTTTGACATGTGTAGGTGGCTCAATCCCTAGACAGAGGCCTGCCTATCTACTGGAGGTGATCTCTACAGGCTCTAACTCTCCCTTCTCTGTGTATTATGGCTAAAGTCAATCCCATTGGGTCCTGGTAGCGTCAGGTTTCTCTGGTTTCTGGGACACTGCAGTGGATATTCCCAGTTCCTCATCCCTCCTGCTACCTATTTTTATTTGAAATGTTCCTGTCCATAGGAAGAACAGGGGCAAAAATGGGACAGAGACTGAAGAAAGGGCCAACCAGGGAATGGCCTTACCTGGGCACCATGTCAGCACACATCAAACCTAACAATGTTGCAGTGGTCAAGAGGTGCTTGCAGACATGAACCAAGTGTGGCAGTTCCTGAGGAAGTCTGGTCAGCAACTGATCAAAGCAGATGTGGATACTTGGAGCTCACAATCAGACTGAACTTAGGGAACCTGGTCGGGGAGGTGGCAGAAGGACTGGAAGAGCAGAGGGGGATTGCAACCCCATTAGAAGAACATAGGCTTGCCTGACCCCCCAGTTCTCCCAGAGTTTAGACCACCAACCAAAGAGTGTACCTAAAGGAATCCCTGGCTCCAGATGTATATGTAACAGAGGATGGTCTTGCCTGACAGCCATGGGAGGGGAGGCCGTTGGTCCCAGGGAGGTTTGAGCCTGAGAGTAGGGGCATGATTGAGTGGTTCTTCAGGAGAGTGTGGGTGGGTGGGTGGGGGAGCACTCTCATACAGGCAAAAGGGAGGGGGGAAGGCAAATGTGAGATGGGGTGTGGCAGAGGAATAACTGAGAAGTGGTATATCATGGGATAGGGCATTGGTGGAAGGACTAACTGGGAGGTGGATATCATTTGAGATGTAAACAAATAGCATGATTAATAATAATAAAGGAAATACACACACACACACACACACACACACACACACATATATATATATATATATATATATATATATATATATCTCCTTACATATATGTGTGTCTGT
Organism: Mus caroli; assembly: GCF_978045245.1. NCBI lineage: Eukaryota > Metazoa > Chordata > Mammalia > Rodentia > Muridae > Mus > Mus caroli. The sequence continues at coordinate 66,188,066 of NW_028227265.1, forward strand.
GCCTTTATTGCCTGCATGTGTACCATTTGTGTACCAGTGCCTCATGAGTACAAATGAGAACAAGAGCTATGGCAGTAGTGAGCTGTTCAACATTGATGCTAGGGAACAAATTTAGGTCAGTGCATGGGAAGAACATGCTATCATTTACAGACCCATATCCTCAACTCCAAGGCTTACTTCTTGATCATAACTTAGTTCTCTGTGATATAGTGTTCATGTAATTCCATAATGTCCATAGAATGGGGTTGTAGGCATTTTTGTCTAAGTTTCTTTCATTGAATTTATATATACATATACATGTATATATATATATATATATATATAATGTGTGCATGTGCATGTGTGTATATATCATGTGTATATAGAACATATCAACATACAAATATATATATATATATAAACTGATTTTCATGTTTTTTATTAGATATTTTCTTTATTTACATTTCAAATGTTTTCCCCTTTCCTGGTTTCCCTTCCAAAAACCCCCTATCCCAACCCCTCTCCCTGCTGGATAACCCACCCACTCCTGTTTTCATGTCCTGGCATTCCCCTACACTGAGGTATTGAGCCTTCACAGGACCAAGGGCCTCACTTCCCATTGATGTCCTACAAGGCCATCCTCTGCTATATATGCTGCTCAAACCATGGGTCCCTCCATATGTACTCTTTGGTTGGTGGTTTAGTCCCTGGGAGCTCTGGGTGGTCTGGTTGGTTCATAATGTTGTTCCTTCTATGGGGCTACAAAACCCTTGAACTCCTTCGGTACTTTCTCTAGCTCCTCCATTGGGAACCCTGTGCTCAGTTCAATGGTTGGCAGTGAGCATCTACCTCTGTATTTGTCAGACTCTGGCAGAGACTCTCAGGAGACATCTATATCAGGCTCTTGTTGGCAAGCACTTGTTGGCATCCACAATAGTGTCTTGGTTTGCGGAAGTCTCTGGATGGCCTTTCCTTCAGTCTCTGTTCCACAGCTTGTCTCTGTATCTGCTCCCATGGGTATTTTGTTTCCCCTTCTAAAAGGAACCTAAGTATCCACATTTTGGTCTTTCTTCTTCTTCTTCTTCTTCTTCTTCTTCTTCTTCTTCTTCTTCTTCTTCTTCTTCTTCTTCTTCTTCTTCTTCTTCTTCTTCTTCTTCTCCTTCTCCTTATCCTTATCCTTCTCCTTCTCCTCTTCCTCCTCCTCCTCCTCCTCCTCCTCCTCCTCCTCCCCCCCTTTTTTTTTTTGGTTTTTCGAGATAGGGTTTCTCTTTATAGCCCTGGCTGTCCTGGAACTCACTTTGTAGACCAGGCTGGCCTAGAACTCAGAAATCCGCCAGCCTCTGCCTCCGGAGTACTCTTGAGCTTCATGTGGTCTGAGAGTTGTAAATTGGGTATTCAGAGTTTTGGCACAAATATCAACTTTTAGTGAGCGCATACCATGTGTATTCTTTTGTGAATGGGTTCCTCACTCAGGATGATATTTTCTAGTTCCATCATTTGCCTAAGAATTTCATAAATTCATCATTTTTAATAGCTGAGTTGTGCCCCATTATATAAATATACCACATTTTCTGTATCCATTCCTCTGTTAAGGGACATGTGGGTTCTTTCCAGCTTCTGGATATTGTAAATAAGGCTGCTATGACCATAGTGGAACACGTGTCCTTATTGCATGTAAGAGCACATTCTGGGTATATGCCCAGGAATGGTATAGCTGGTTCCTCAGGTAGTAGATCCTGTTTTGGGCCTTCATCTTCGGCCAGGAGGAGGTCCAAACACCAGATAACTGTGCACCTTCCCTGAAAGAGGAGACCTTGCCTGCAGAGATTGCTCTGACCACTGAAACTCAGAGGAGAGAGCTAGTCTCCCAGGTCTGCTCATAGAGGGTAACAAAATCACCAGAGGAACAATCTCTAAACAGAGACAACTATAACAACTAACTCCAGAGATTACCAGATGGTGAAAGGTAAACGTGAGAATCTTACTAAGAGAAACCAAGACCACTCACCATCATCAGAACCCAGCACTCCCACTTCGCCCAGTCCAGGGCACCCCAACACACCGGAAAAGCTAGACCTGGATTTAAAAGCATATCTCATGATGATAGTAGAGGACATCAAGAAGGACTTAAATAACTCACTTAAAGAAATACAGGAGAACACTGCTAAACAAGTAGAAGACATTAAAGAGGAAACACAAAAATCCCTTGAAGAATTGCAGGAAAACATAACCAAACAGGTAGAAGACATTAAAGAGGAAACACAAAAATCCCTTAAAGAATTGCAGGAAAACACAACCAAACAGGTGATGGAATTGAATAAAACCATCCAAGACCTAAAAAGGGAAGTAGACACAATAAAGAAAACTCAAAGTGAGGCAACGCTGCAGATATAAAACCTAGGAAAGAAATCTGGAAACATAGATGCAAGCATCAGCAACAGAATACAAGAGATGGAAGAGAGAATCTCAGGTGCAGAACATTCCATAGAGAACATCAGCACAACAATCAAAGAAAATGGAAAATGCAAAAAGATCCTAACTCAAAACATCCAGGATATCCAGGACACAATGAGAAGACCAAACCTACGGATATTAGGAGTTAATGAGAATGAAGATTTTCAATTCAAAGGACCAGCAAACATCTTCAACAAAATTATTGAAGAAAACTTCCCAAATCTAAAGAAAGAGATGCCCATGAACATACAAGAAGCCTACAGAACTCCAAATGGACTGGACCAGAAAAGAAATTCCTCCCGACACATAATAATCAGAACAACAAATGCACTAAATAAAGATAGAATACTAAAAGCAGTAAGGGAAAAAGGTCAAGTAACATATAAAGGCAAGCCTATCAGAATTACACCAGATTTTTCACCAGAGACTATGAAAGCCAGAAGAGCCTGGACAGATGTTATACAGACATTAAGAGAACACAAATTCCAGCCCAAGCTACTATACCCAGCCAAACTCTCAATTACCATAGATGGAGAAACCAAAGTATTCCACGACAAAACAAAATTCACCCATTATCTCTCCATGAGTCCAGCCCTTCAAAGGATAATAACAGAAAAAAAAAAAAAAACAAACAAACAATACAAGGACGGGAACCACACCCAAGAAAAACCAAGAAGGTAATCCCTCAACAAACCTAAAAGAAGACAGCCACAAGAACAGAATGCCAACTTTAACAACAAAAATAACAGGAAGCAATAATTACTTTTCCTTAATATCTCTTAATATCAATGGACTCAACTCCCCAATAAAAAGACATAGACTAACAAACTGGCTACACAAACAATACCCAACATTTTGCTGCTTACAGGAAAATCATCTCAGAGAAAAAGATAGACACTACCTCAAAATGAAAGGCTGGAAAACAATGTTCCAAGCAAATGGTATGAAGAAACAAGCTGGAATAGCCATTTTAATATCTAACAAAATCGACTTCCAACCCAAAATAATCAAAAAAAGACAAGGAGGGGCACTTCATACTCATCAAAGGTAAAATCCTCCAAGAGGAACTCTCAATTCTGAATATATATGCTCCAAATACAAGGGCAGCCTCATTCATTAAAGAAACTTTAATAAAGCTCAAAGTACACATTGCACCTCACACAATAATAGTGGGAGACTTCAACAACAATGGATAGATTATGGAAACAGAAACTAAACAGGGACACAGTGAAACTAACAGAAGTGATGAAACAAATGGATTTAACGGATATCTACAGAATATTTATCCTAAAACAAAAGGATATACCTTCTTCTCAGCACTCCATGGTACCTTCTCCAAAATTGACCACATAATTGGTCACAAAACAAGCCTCAACATATACAAAAATGTTGAAATTGTCCCATGCATCCTATCAGATCAACATGGACTAAGGCTGATCTTCAATAACAAAATAACTAATAGAAAGCCAACATTCACGTGGAAACTGAACAACACTCTTCGCAATGATAACTTGGTCAAGGAAGGAATAAAAAAAGAAATTAAGGACTTTTTGGAGTTTAATGAAAATGAAGCCACAACATACTCAAACTTATGGGACACAATGAAAGCATTCCTAAGAGGAAAACTCATAGCTCTGAGTGCCTCCAAAAAGAAACTAGAGAGAGCACACATTAGCAGTTTGACAACACACCTAAAAGCTCAAGAACAAAAGGAAGCAAATTCACCCAAGAGGAGTAGACAGCAGGAAATAATCAAACTCAGGGGTGAAATCAACCAAGTGGAAACAAGAAGAACAATTCAAAGAATCAACCAATCTAGGAGCTGGTTCTTTGAGAAAATCAACAAGATAGATAAACCCTTAGCCAGACTCACTAGAGGGCACAGGGAAAGCATCCTAATTAACAAAATCAGAAATGAAAAGGGAAACATAACAACAGATCCTGAAGAAATCCAAAACACCATCAGATCCTTCTACAAAAGGCTATACTCAACAAAACTGGAGAACCTGGATGAAATGGACAAGTTTCTAGACAGATACCAGGTAACAAAGCTAAATCAAGATCAGGTTAATGATCTAAACAGTCGTATATCCCCTAAAGAAATAGAAGCAGTCATCAATAGTCTCCCAACCAAAAAAAGCCCAGGACCAGATGGGTTTAGTGCAGAGTTCTATCAGACCTTCAAAGAAGACTTAATTCCAGTTCTTCACAAACTATTCCACAAAATAGAAATGGAAGGTACTCTACCCAACTCATTCTATGAAGCCACAATTATTCTGATACCTAAACCACAAAAAGACATAACAAAGATAGAGAACTTCAGACCAATTTCCCTTATGAATATAGATGCAAAAATCCTCAATAAAGTTCTTGCTAACCGAATCCAAGAACACATCAAAACATTCATCCATTCTGACCAAGTAGGTTTCATCCCAGGGATGCAGGGATGGTTCAATATACGGAAATCCATCAACATAATCCAGTATATAAACAAACTCAAAGTCAAAAACCACATGATCATCTCGTTAGATGCAGAAAAAGCATTTGACAAAGTCCAACACCCATTCATGATAAAAGTCTTGGAAAGATCAGGAATTCAAGGCCCATACCTAAACATGATAAAAGCAATCTACAGCAAACCAGTAGCCAACATCAAAGTAAATGGTGAGAAGCTGGAAGCAATCCCACTAAAATCAGGGACTAGACAAGGCTGTCCACTCTCTCCCTACCTATTCAACATTGTAGTTGAAGTCCTAGTCAGAGCAATTAGACAACAAAAGGAGATAAAGGAGATAAAATTTGGAAAGGAAGAAGTCAAAATATCACTTTTTGCAGATGATATGATAGTTTATATAAGTAACCCTAACAATTCCACCAGAGAACTCCTAAGCATGATAAACAGCTACAATCAAGTAGCTGGATATAAAATTAACTCAAACAAGTCAATGGCCTTTCTGTACACAAAGGATTAACTGGCTGAGAAAGAAATTAGGGAAACAACACCCTTCTTAATAGTCACAAATAATATAAAACACCTTGGTGTGACTCTAACTAAGGAAGTGAAAGATCTGTATGATAAGAACTTCAAGTCTCTGAAGAAAGAAATTAAAGAAGATCTCAGAAGATGGAAAGATCTCCCATGCTCATGGATTGGGAGGATCAATATAGTAAAAATGGCTATCTTGCCAAAAGCAATCTACAGATTCAGTGCAATCCCCATCAAAATTCCAACTCAATTCTTCTACGAATTAGAAAGGGCAATCGGCAGATTTATCTGGAATAACAAAAAACCTAGGATAGCAAAAACTCTTCTCAAGGATAAAAGAACCTCTGGTGGAATCACCATGCCTGACCTAAAGCTCTACTACAGAGCAATTGTATTAAAAACTGCATGGTACTGGTATAGTGACAGACAAGTATACTAATGGAATAGAATTGAAGACCAGAGATGAACCCACACACCTATGGTCACATGATCTTTGACAAGGGAGCTAAAAATCATCCAGTGGAAAAAAGAGAGCATTTTCAACAAATGGTGCTGGCACACCTGGTTGTTATCATGTAGAAGAATGAGAATTGATCCATTCCTATCTCCTTGTACTAAGGTCAAATATAAGTGGATTAAGGAACACCACATAAAACCAGAGACACTGAAACTTATAGAGAAGAAAGTAGGGAAAAGCCTCGAAGATATGGGTACAGGGGAAAAATTGCTGAATAGAACAGCAATGACTTGTGCTGTAAGATTGAGAATAGATAAATGGTACCTCATAAAATTGCAAAGCTTCTGCAATGCAAAAGAGACTGTCAATAAGACAAAAAGACCACCAACAGATTGGGAAAGGATGTTTATCTATCCTAAATCACATAGGGGACTAATATCCAATATATATAAAGAACTCAAGAAGATGGATTCCAGAAATACAAATAACCCCATTAAAAAATGGGGCTCAGAGCTGAACAAAGAATTCTCACCTGAGGAATACCGAATGGCAGAGAAGCCCCTGAAAATACGTTCAACATACTTAATCATCAGGGAAATGTAAATCAAAACAACCCTGAGATTCCACCTCACACTAGTCAGAATGGCTAAGATCAAAAATTCAGGTGACAGCAGATGCTGGCGAGGACGTGGAGAAAGAGGAACACTCCTCCATTGTTGGTGGGATTGCAAGCTTGTACAACCACTCTGGGAATCAGTCTGGCAGTTCCTCAGAAAATTGGACATAGTACTACCGGAGGATCCAGCAATACCTCTCCTGGGCATATATCCAGAAGATGTGCCAACTGGTAAGAAGGACACACTATGTTTATAGCAGCCTTATTTATAATAGCCAGAAGCTGGAAAGAACCCAGATGCCCCTCAACAGAGGAATGGATACAGAAATTGTGGTACATTTACACAATGGAGTACTACTCAGCTATTAAAAGGAATGAATTTATGAAATTCCTAGGCAAATGGATGGACCTGGAGGGCATCATCCTGAGTGAGGTTACCCTATCACAAAGGAACTCGCACAATATGTACTCACTGATAAGTGGATATTAGCCCAGAAATTTAGGATACACAAGATATAAGATACAATTTGCTAAACGCATGATACTGAAGAAGAATGAAGACCAAAATGTGGACACTTTGCCCCTTCCTAGAAATGGGAACAAAACACCCATGAAAGGAGTTACAGAGATAAAATTTGGAGCTGTGATGAAAGGATGGACCATTTAGTGATTGCCATATCCAGGGATCCATCCCATAATCAGCTTCCAAATGCTGACACCATTGCATATACTAGCAAGATTTTGCTGTAAGGACCCAGATATAGGTGTCTCTTGTGAGACTATGCCGGGGGCCTAGCAAACACAGAAGTGAATGCTCACAGTCAGCTATTGGATGTATCATAGGGTCCCCAATGGAGGAGCTAGAGAAAGTACCCAAGGAGCTAAAGGGACTTGCAACCCTATAGGTGGAACAACAATATGAACTAACCAGTAATCCGGTGCTCTTGTCTCTAGCTACATATGTATCAAAAGATGGCCTAGTTTGCCATCACTAGAAAGAGAGGCCCTTTGGACTTGCAAACTTTATATTCCCCAGTACATGGGAATGCCAGGGCCAAAAAGGGGGAGTGGGTGGGTAGGGGATTGGGGGGGGGTGGGTATGCGAAACTTTTTGGATAGCATTGGAAATGTAAACTAGGAAAATACCTAATTAAAAAAATAGAAAATAAAAAGAATGGATAGATTTGCATTCTTCTATATGCCAACCATCAGTTGAACCAGCACCATTTGTTGAAACTGCTGTGTTTTTTTTTTACTAGATGGTTTTGGCTCCTTTTTCAAAGATGTCACTTTTTCAAGTGACAGTAGGTGTGTGGGTTCATTTCTGGCCTTCAATTCTATCTTATTTATCTACCTGCCTGTCACTTATCAGTACCATGCAGTTTTTTTTATCACAATTGCTCTGAAGTACAGCTTGAGGTCAGGGATGGTAATTCCATCAGAAGTCCATCTATTGTTGAGAATAGTTTTCACTATCCTAGGATTTTGTTTTTGTTTTTCCAGATGATTTTGCAATCTGCTCTTTGTAACTGTGAAGAATTGAGTTGGAATTTTGATGGGGATTGCATTGAATCTGCATATTGCTTTCAGCAAGATGGTCATTTTTACTATATTAATCCGGCCAATCCATGAGCATGGGAGATCTTTCCATCTTCTGAGATCTTTCTCAATTGCTTCAGTGACTTGAAGTCTTGTCATACAGATCTTTCACTTCCTTAGTTAGAGTCACACCAAGGTATTTTATATTATTTGTGACTAATGTGAATGGTGTTCTTTCCCTAATTTTTTTCTCAGCCTGTTGATCCTTTGAGTAGAGGAAGGCCACTGATTTGTTTGAGTTAACATTATACCAGCCATTTTGCTGAAGTTATCAGATTTAGGAGTTCTCTGGTGGAATTTTTTGGGTAACTTAAGAATACTATAATATCTTTGCAAATAATGATATTTGGACTTATACCTTTCCAATTTGTATACCTTTGATCTCCTTTTGTTGTCTAATTTCTCTGGCTAGGACTTCAAGTACTATATTGAATAGGTAGGGAGAAAGTGGGCAGCCTTGTCTCGTCCCTGATTTTGTGGGATTGCTTCAAGTTTCTCTCCATTTAGTTTGATGTTGGCTACTGGTTTGCAGTATATTGCTTTTATTATGTTTAGGTATGGGCCTTGAATTCCTGATCTTTCCAAGACTTTTATCATGAAGGGGTGTTGGAATTTGTCAAATCTTTCTGACCATCTAATAAAATCAATCATGTGGTTTTTTTTCTTTGAGTTTGTTTATATAGTGGTTTATGTTGATGGATTTCACTATATTGAACCATCCCTGAATCCCTGCAAATAAACCTCCTTGATCATGATTGTTTTGCTTGTTCTTGGATTTGTACCGAGAGAATTTTATTTAGTATTTTTGCATCGATATTCATAAGGGAAATTTGTCTGAAGTTCTCTTTCTTTTTTTTTAGATGTACTGTCAAACTGCTAGTGTATACTCTCTCCAGTTTCTTTTTGCTTGCATTCATAGCTATGAGTTTTCCTCTTAGCACTGCTTTTATTGTGTCCCATAAGATTGGTTATGATTTAGCTTCATTTTCATTAAATTCTAAAAAGTCCTTAGTTTAATTCTTTATTTCTTCCCTGACAAAGTCATCACTGAGTAGAGTATTGTTCAGCGTCAATGTGTATGTGACTTTTCTGTTGTTTTTGTTGTTATTAAAGACCAGCCATAGTCTGTTGTGATTTCATAGGATGCATGAGATTGTTTCAATCATCTTGTATCTCTTGAGGCCTGTTTTGTGACCGATTATGTGGTGAGTTTTGAAGAATGTACCATGAGGTGCTGAGAAGAAAGAATATTCTTTTGTTTTAGGGTAAAATGTTCTATAGCTGTTACATCCATTTGTTTCATAACTTCTGTTAGTTTCACTGTGTCTCTGTCTAGTTCTGTTTCCATGATCTGTCCATTGATGAGAGTGTCGTGTTGAAGTCTCCCACTATTATTGTGTGAGCTGCTTTGAGCTTTAGTAAAGTTTCTTTTATGAATGTATGTACCCTTGTATTTGAAGCATAGATATTTAGAATTGAGAGTATTTCTTGGTATATTTTTCTTTTGGTGAGTATGAAGTGTCCTTCCTTATCTTCTTTGATAACTTTAGGTTGAAAGTTGATTTTATTTGATATTTAATGGCTACACCAGATTGTTTCTTGAAACCTTTTGCTTGGAAAATTGTTTTCCAGCCTTTTATTCTGAGGAAGAGTCTTTCTTTGTTACTGAGGTGTGTTTTCAGTATGCAGCAAAAATTTTGGGTCCTGTTCATGTATCCAATCTGTTTGTCTATGTCTTTTTATTGGGGAATTGAGTCCACTGATATTACGAGATTTTAAGGAAAAATTATTCTTCCTACTTGATATTTTTGTTGCCAGACTTAAAATTATGTTTATGTGGCTATCTTCTTTTGGGTCTGTTGAAAGATTACTTTCTTGCTTTTTCTAGGGTGTAGTTTCCTCCTTATATTGGACTTTTCCATTTATTATCCTTTGAAGGGCTTGATTTATAGGAAGATATTGTGTAAATTTGTCTTTGTCATGGAATACCTTGGTTACTCCATCTATCATAATTGAGAGTTTTGCTGCCTATAGTCGTCTGGGCTGGCATTTGTGATCTCTTAGGGTCTGTATGACACCTGTCCAGGATCATCTGGATTTTATAGTCTCTGGTGAGAAGTCTGGTATAATTCTGATAGGTCTGCCTTTATATGTTAGTTGACCTGTTACTGCTTTTAACATTCTTTGTTTTGTGCATATGGTGTTTTGATTATTATGCAACAGGGGGAATTTCTTTTCTGTTCCAATCTATTTGGAGTTCTGTAGGCTTTTCTATGTTCATGGGCATTTCTTTCTTTAGGTTAGGGAAGTTTTCTTCCTATAGTTTCCTTTCTTCTATAGTTATTTACTGGCCCTTTAAGTTGGGAATCTATCTCTTCTATACCTATTATCCTTAGGTTTAGTCTTCTTACTGTGTCTTGGGTTTCCTGGATTTTTTTTTAAGGATCTTTTTGCATTTTGCATTTTCTTTGACTGTTGTGTCAATGTTTTTTTATAGTATCTTCCTCATCTGAGATTCTCTCTTCTATCTCTTGTATTCTGTTGGTGATGCTTGCATCTATGATTACTGATCTCTTTCCTAGGTTTTCTATCTCCAGAGTTTTCTCCCTTTGTGATTTCTTTGTTTCTATATCCATTGTAAGATACTGGATGGTTTTATTCAATTCCTTCACCTGTTTCATTGTGTTTTCCTGTAATTCCTTAAGGGATTTTGTGTTTCCTCTTTAAGGTCTTCTACCTATTCACCTGTGTTCTCCTGTGTTTCTTTAATGGAGTCATTTTATGTCCTTTTTAAAATCCTCTATCAGCATCATGAGACGTGATTTTAAATCCAAATCTTGCTTTTATGGTGTGTTGGGGTATCCAGGACTTGCTCTGGTGGGAGTACTAGGATCTGATGATGCCAAGTAGCCTTTGTTTTTGTTGGTAAGTTTCTTGTGCTTGCCTTTTGCCATCTGGTTATCCCTGGTTTTAGTTTGTCTTGTCTCTGGCTGGAGATTGTCCCTTCTGTGTGCCTATAAGCCTGTGTCAGCACTCCTGGCAAGACAATCTCTCTCCTGGGCAGTATTTGGGTGTGGAGGGCTATGCAGATGGAGACTTGAAGGACTTTGTCACAGCTGTTCCACTGTTCTTGTGTCCTGTATGCTCCTGGATGTTTCTGCTTTGGACAGTTACTGGAGAGAAAGTGGCTATCTCATATCTGAGGCCTGGCAGAACCTGTGTACTGAGAGGTGTGGAACAACTCTAGATCCTGGGTGCAAATGGAGACTGAAGATTTTCAGGTTTTAACCTTGTAGTTTTAAAACCTACAAAAAATTAGTGGCTAATGTGTCTTGGATTAGAAAGTGCTATAGCTAGATTTTAGTGGTTTATAAGAACCATTCCACCCCCCCCCCCTTCTCAGTTTCAGTTAACTTAGCAGGCTCAGAGAAAGCACTTTCTATAGAATTCAGCTAGTGATGCATATCAGGTTTTCTTCAGGTCTCTCTTTCTCCATGTTCAGCACAATTAAAATTAGATGTAGCATTACCATAGATATGCAGTGGCCCTAGTTGAATAGTACATGGCTAGCAATGTCTCTTAAAACCTTAGAAAAGAATCTTCAGATCATCAGTACTGACCCAGGTTCAAATGCACCCAAATTACCTCAGCTTTTCCACATCCTAAAAGATACAAGAGACAAAAGCTGCAGTCTTCCAGGATAGAGGCATAGCTATACCACCGGAGCAACTATAAAATCGAATCAAGTTACTATGTTTATTTTCTTCACTTCTTGAGAGTAATTTTCATGCTAGGAGTCTCTGTGGGTTTAGCTTTGAATATTTTTCTTAATGTATGGGGCTCTCTTCTTTATAACACTTGCTTAAATTCTGCAAAGAAGTTAATGATTATTTTAAATCTTCAGTGGAGATTTTATATAAATGTATTCAGTACAATTGTTTTAAGATGACTCAGAATACATTTCTTAAATAAAACTTATATATAGCCTGCTAATATTAAATAATACATACTTTTAAAAACTACCTTGAAATTTACTTCAAGTGTATTTGCATTTATGCTTACATACATTTACATCTTGTCTTTATATGTGGCACCAGCAGTAGTAGATAGAAAATATATTTTAAAAGCTTTTTTGGGGGTATTAAAATTTAATATGATTTAATTGAAAAATAATTTAAAACGGTTTTATACTAAATCACTTCAGAAGATATAATTCACATTGAAAGTGAATTTTTTGTTACTATGACTTGTTTTTAATGATAAAAGAATCTTATTATTAATGTAGACACATTAAAATGAACAAATTTTCATATAAAATTTTAAAAATCTAAATGATCTATGCATACTAAAATGGGATATTTAAAAATAATTAAATTTTTACTTTAAAATATATAAATGTCACTTAATTTTATTGATACATTTTCCTTCACCTAAATATTATTTTTTTTGCATTTTTGAAATATCAATATCATACAAATAAAGTATTTACATATATGCACATATACATACATTCACACACAGATATATCTACTTGCATTAATGTGTGTTGTTTATTTATCTCAACTATATATCAATATTTACTCCTGAAAAAAAAATCTCAAAAGACTTAAGAAATTCATGAACTTCAGAAAAATATCTTTCTTATGAAATTCCTCTGAAAGGTTGTATTAGCAAGAAATAACTATGAGAAAAAGAAGCTGTTCTAGTGGAGCTGGCTGCCAACTGAGAGCCCAGTGACTCACTGAAAGCCATCCCCTGCATTTCTAGGCTCATTGGTGATGTCGTGCTTCTGTTTGAAACCTGGACTTACATGGAACTGCTCCTCTCATTTGTCTTATTCTGGTGCCCTATGTGGGATAGATAGATGTTTGTGAATGAGTTTCTAGGAAATGTCAGGAAAATTTCTGGACAGACTCATAATATTAAACTTAAATTTGTCCAGACAAAATTGATTTGTGAAGATGATATACCATACCCAATGCTTCAACTTTTCATACATACTTAAAAGTTTTGGGGAAACCTTTTCCAAGTATAAATTCACTGCTTGATAACTAACTCCACATCTCAAAGACAAAAAATGTCTTAACAGAAAACTCTGTGAAGTGTGGAAAAATATATATATATATATATATTCTATAAAGAACACATATTTTTGAGATGACACTGGTTTTATTTTCTCGTGTGTCCCCCATTTTCAAAAGACTATACTCATAGAATTTTTGAATTTTTTTTTCAGAAAGATGAAACAACATAATGTAACCAAGGTTAGGTGATCAATATATTATGTTAAGACACTGTGAGAGCCAAGGCTTATTTGTTTATGTGAAAAGAAGAGAAGCTAGTCACACCTATAGAAAATAAACATAGAAGGTCTTGCTTCCTTCTTTCTTTCTTTTTTTCCTTATAGCTTTCTTGTTTGTTTCCTTGCCACTTAGCTCTCTGGACTTGAACAGTGGTCCCTGTACCTCAAGACTTTGAGTACTGGCATTTTCAGAAGCACTACAATACAGTGTGTGTTTGGTTTTGGTTTTGTAACTTTTTCTTTCTTTCTTTCTTTCTTTCTTTCTTTCTTTCTTTCTTTCTTTCTTTCTTTCTTTCTTTCTTTCTTTGAATGTTTGTTGATTTATTTGAAAAATGTTGTTTTTTTTTAATTAGATATTTTCTTTATTTACATTTCAAATGCTATCCTGAAAGTTCCCTATACCCTCCTCCTGCCCTGCTCCCCTACCCACTCACTCCCACTTCTTGGCCCTGGCATTCTTTTTCTAAATAACAAAATAAGATAACCATCCTAGAAACTAATCTTACAGGATAAAACTATAAGCTTTTCTTCAAAGTAACATTGAATGATTTTTTTTAATTTATGTATATGTATGTAGGACAGCAGACTGCACTGGAGACTGAAATCATGTCCCGTAGGGCAGCAATTATTCCTACCCAGTCAGACATCTCTCCAACCCACAAGATATCTTTTGATTCAAATGAACATAATTTCTGCTATTGTTGTTGTTTGGTTGTGTGTGTGTGTGTGTGATCATATTAGAACCAGAACACCTTCTAAAGACAGAATAAAAAATACTAGTATAATTGATTGCATTTAAATTAAAATAACAGCATCTATCATATTTGTTAGTAATAAAACATCAATTTACAGGAAACATGATATTTAAGTAAAAACATGAAATATTCTTTTACCAATAAAATCAAAGTAATTTATAAATGACCCCAGAAAAGCTTCCAGATACAAAATAAATAAAAACAATTGATTTGCTGTATGAAAAAAATTGAAAACTTCAAAAAGAAATTCAGAATAATAAGTACTATTTACATCAGTACTAAAATACATTACAAAAAAAAAAAGAAAGAAAAAGAAAAGAAAACAAAAAGTAATAACTCTAACCAAGTAGGAAAAACATGTATAAGTTGAAAATTATAAAATGTGGGTGAAAAAGTAAAGAATCCACTAAGTAGAAGATAACATTTTTTATTTATTGGAAGAACCAAGTCATTCAAACATCAAATCAATTCCTATATAATTTCAAGCATTACATTTTATTTAAAACAGAAAAAAAAATTCATCCCAACATTGCATAAGAATTTTAAGATACCATGAATATCCAAAACCATATTTAAAGAGAAGATGAGATAGATATGGGGCAAGTGGGCATTCTTGTCTTGTTCGGATTTTAGGGTGATTGCTTCGAATATCTCTCCATTTAGTTTGATAATGGCTGTTGGTTTTCCCTAAATTGATTTTATTATGTTCAGATATGGACCTTGAATTCCTGATCTCTCAAGTACTTTTAACATGAATGAGTGTTGTATTTTGTCAAATGTTTTTTTCTGTATCTAAGGAGATGATCATGTGATTTTTTTTTCTATGAGTTTGTTTATGTAGAGGATTATGTTAATGGTTTTTCTTATAGTGAATCATCCTTGCATCCCTGGGATGAAGCCTACTTAATTGTGGTGAATGATGGTTTTGATGTGTTCTTGGATTCAGTTTGCAAGAATTATTGAATATTTTTACATCGATATTCATAAGCGAGATTGGTGTGAAGTTCTCCTTTTTTGATTGGGTCCTCGTGTGGTTTAGGTATCAGAGTAATTGTGGCTCCATAGAATGAGTTAGGTAGTGTTCCTTCTCTTTCTATTTTATGGAATAGTTTGAGGAAAATTGGCATCAGGTCTTCTTTGAAAGTTTGGTAGAATTCTGCACTAAATCCATCTGGCCCTGGGCTTTTTTTGGCTAGGAAGTTGTTAATGACTTCTATTTTCTTATGGTATATGGGCCTGTTTAGATAGTTTACCTGCTCTTGATTTAACTTTGGTATGTGGTATCTATCTAGAAAACTATCCATTACATCTGCATAAGCCAGTTTTGTTGACTATAGGCTTTTGTAGTAGAACCTGATGATTGAATTTCCTCCATTTCTGTTGTTATGTCTCCCTTTTCATCTCTGATTTTGTTAATTTGGTTACTACTGAAAGATCCTGGCAGAATGTAAAAGGACACAAAAGCCCTGAAATTGGCAAGATATATGTCAGTGTTAGCAGAACTAGCTTCACTGATTTAGAAAAATAGAAGTGCACAATGCTCTGGCCACTCTTTGAACCTGTATGTCTGCCAATGTTCTGACCAGGTGTGTGCCCATTGCTGCACCTTCATTAGACTCTTTCCTTGTACCCCTCCCATACCCATTTCTTGAGAATAGACATTGTTTAGATCTGGAAATCCCCTACTCTCCTCCTTCTCCTTTCCCCCCTGAGGGCCTATAAAAACGGGGACCTCTTCCCCCTAGAGGTCCTCTACCCCTCCTCTACTCTACTCCTCTACCCCTGCATGGGATATGAGTCGTCCCCAGAGCTCTGGCTTTCCCTGAATAAAGCCTCATGTGGTTTGCAACAAGCTCAGTCTGTCGTGAGTTCTTGGGTGTCCCCTATTGTCCTGAGGCCTGAGTGAGGGGCTCCTCTCAGAGTCTTTCACTACCTCTAGGCCTATTAGTTAGTTTGGCTAGGGATTTACCTATCTTGTTGATTCTCTCAAAGAACCAGCTTGTGGTTTTGCTGATTATTGGCATTGCTGCCTTTGTTTCTATTTGGTTGATTTTGGCCCTGAGTTCACTATTTCCTGTCTTCTACTTCTCTTGTATGTGTTTGATTCTTTTTGTTCTAGAGCTCCCAGGTGTGTTATTAAGTTGCTAGTGTAAGATCTCTCCAGTTTTTTTAACCAGGGCACTTAGTGTTATGAATTTTCCTCTTATCACTGCTTTCCTGTGTCCCATAACTTTGGGTAAGATGTGTCAATATTTTCATTAAATTCAAGGAAGTCTTTAACTTTTTTTTATTTCTTTCCTGACCAAATTATGATTGAATACAGAGCTGTTCAGTTTCCACATGTATGTGGGCTTTCTGTAGCTTTTGCTGTTATTGAAGACTAGCCTTAGACCACAGTAATCTGATAAGATGCATGGGATTATTTCCATCTTCTTGTATCAGTTGAGAGTTGTTTTGATTGTTTGTTTGGTTTTTGGTTTTTTTTTTTTTTGTTTTTTTTTTTGAGACAGAGTTTCTTTGTGTAGCCCTGGCTGTCCTGGAACTCACTCTGTAGACCAGGCTGGCCTTGAACTCAGAAATTTGCCTGCCTCTGCCCCCCCAAGTGCTGGGATTAGAGGCGTGCAGCACCACATCCAGTGAGGGTTGTTTTGAGGCTAATTATATGGTCAGTTTTGGAGAAGGTACCATGAGGTGCTGAGAAGAAGGTGCATTCTTTGTTTTTGGATGAAATGTTCTGTAGATATCTGTTAAATCCATTTGGTTTATAACTTCTGTTAGTGTCCATGTGTCTCTATTTAGTTTCTGTTTCAATGACCTGTCCATTGGTGAGCATGGGTGGTGAAATCTCCCACTATTATTGTGTAGGGTTCAACGTGTGTTATGAGTTTTAGTAAAGTTTTTGTTGGTTCCTGATATGTTTGTTTTTAAGGTGGCTTTATGTGCTTGTGGTTCTCACCTTTTGTCTTTGTTGTGAGATGTTTAATATTTTGTCTTTTCTTTCATACAGGTACCTTCCTTGTGTTGGAATTTTCCCTCTAAGATCCTCTGTAGGGTTGGATTGTAGAAGATACTATTTGAATTTAGTTTTGTCCTGGAATATTTTGGTTTCTCCATCTATGTTGATTGAGAGTTTTGCTGGGTATAGTAGCCTGGGCTGGTATTTTGGTCTCTTAGTGTCTGCATGACCTCTGACTAGACTCCTCTAGCTTTTATAGTCATAGTAACTCTCCCCATATTTATTCAATATAGTACTCAAAGTGCTAGCTAGAACAATAAAATAACAAAGAGAGATCAAGGGTATACAAATTGGCAAGGAAGAAATAAAGGTATCACTATTTGCAGATGATATGATAACATACATAAATGACCCCAAAAATTCTACAGGAGAACTTCTTCCATTCATAAACAACTTCAGCAAAGTGGATGGATGTAAAATTAACTCAAATTAGTAACCTTCCTTTAATGCCGGGGCCTAGCAAACACAGGAGTGGATGCTCACAGTCAGCTATTGGATGTATCACAGGGCTCCCAATGGAGAAGCTAGAGAAAGTACCCAAGGAGCTAAAGGGATCTGCAACCCTATAGTTGGAACAACATGATGAACTAACCAGTACCCCGGAGCTCTTGTCTCTAGCTGCATATGTATCGAAAGATGGCCTAGTCGGCCATCACTGGAAAGAGAGGCCCATTGGACTTGCAAACTTTATATGCCCCAATATAGGGGAATGCCAGGGCCAAAAGAATGGGAATGGGTGGGTAGGGAAGTGGGGGGCGCTATGGGGGACTTTTGGGATAGCATTGGAAATGTAATTGAGGAAAATATGTAATAAAAAATATTAAAAAAAAGTAACCTTCCTTTATAGAAATGATAAGCAGGATGAGAAAGAAATTAGGGAAACAACTCCCTTCAAAATAGCCACAAATAATATAAAATATCTTTGGGTAATTCTAACGAAACAAGTGAAAAAATCTATAGAAAATAGCTTCAAGTCTTTCAAGAAAGAAATTGAAGATTATCTCAGAAAATATAGAGATCTCCCATGATTATGAACTGGCTGAATTAATATATCAAAGATTGCCATCCTACCAAAGACAATCTACAGATACAATGCAATCCCCATCAAAATCCCAACACAATTCTTCAAAGACATGGAAATAGCAATTCTCAAATTTATTTGGAATAACAAAAAACCCAGGATAGTGAGAACTATTCTCAACAATGAAAGAACTTCTGGGAGAATCACCATCTCTGTCCTTAAGAAATAAGGACACACTAACTCACACTTGATCTTTGACAAAGAATCAAAAATATACAATGGTGAAAAAAAAAGCATCATCAACAAATGGTGCTAGTCAAACTGGCAACTGGTATGTAAAAAAATAAAATAGACCCATATGTGTCACCTCGCACAACGCCAAGTGGATCAAGGACTTCAACTTAAAACCAGATACACTGAATCTAATGGGAGAGAAAGTGGGAAAGAGCCTTGAACTCATTGTCACAGTGGAAAATTTCCTAAACAGAGCTCCAATGGCTCAAGTTCTAAGACCAAGAATTGATAAATGAGACTTCATGAAACTGGAAAGTTTCTGTAATTGGCAATCTACTGGTTGGGAGAAAATCTTCACTAACCCCACATCTGATAGAGGGCCAATATCCAAAATATATACAGAACTCAAGTAGCTAACCACCAAAAATAAATAAATAAATAAATAAATAAATAAATAAATAAATAAATAAAACCAAACAACTTGATCAAAAATGGGGCGTAGAACTAAACTGAGAATTCACAACAGAGGAATCTCAAATGGCTGATAAGCACCTAAAGAAATGATCAAAGTCCATAGTGGACAGAGAAATGAAAATCAAAATGACCCTGAGTTTCCACCTTGCACCTATCAGATTGGCTAAGATCAAAACCTCAGGTGAAAATACATGTTGGAGAGGATGTGGAGAAAGAGGAATACTCCTTCATTGCTGGTGGAATTGCAAACTGGTACAACCACTCAATCTGGAGGTTCCTCAGAAAATTGGAAATTGATATATCTGAAGACCCAGCTATACCACTCTTGGGAATATACCCAAAAGATGCCCCATCATGCAACAGGGGCATGTGCTCCACTATGTTCATAGTGGCCTTATTTGTGATAGCCAGAAGCTAGAAACAACCTAGGTGTCCCAATGCAGAAGAATGGATACAGAAAATGTGGTTCATTTACACAATGGAATACTGCTCAGGTATTATGAACGAGTACATCCTGAGTTTTGCAGGCAAATGGATGGAGCTAGACAATATCATCCTGAGTGAGATATCTAAAACCTAAAAGGTTTGTATGTGCTCAGTAATAAGTGGATTTTAGAAAAGAAAGAAAGAAAGAAAGAAAGAAAGAAAGAAAGAAAGAAAGAAAGAAAGAAAAAGAAAGAAAGAAAGGAAGGAAGGAAGGAAGGAAGAAAGAAAGGAAGAAAGGAAGAAAGGAAGGAAGGAAGGAAGGAAGGAAGAAAAGTATAGAATATGCAAGACCCAGTCCACAGAAAAGCGTCAGCAAGGTGAAGGGTCTACATGTGGACCCTTCGGTCCCTCTTGGAGGGAGAACAAAGCCAAAAAGGTGGAGGGATGGAAGGACCTGTAAGGAAAAAGGGATAGTTTTGTGGGGGAGAGGGGAACATGATGTGGTATTGGGTGGCGGCAAAGGATAGAAGGCCTGAGGGGAAGTAAAAAGAATGGAAACAGGCAACCTCAAGAGGTAGAAGGTTGGGTAGATTCTAGATGAAATAAATGCCCTACAGTGGGGAGAGGGAACTCGTAGAGCTAACCTCCAGCACAAAGAGAGGATATTGAATGAGGGATGGGGTTGTTATCCCACAGTCAAATCTCTGACCCATAATTATTCCTGTCTGAAAGAACTGCAGGGATGGAAATGGAGAAGACGCTGAAGAAAAGAAGGTCCAGTGAGAGATCCAAAATGGGATCTAGCTCAAGAGGGGGTCCCAAGGCCTGACACTATTACTGAGGCTATGGAGCACTCACCAAAAGGGACCTATCATGACTGTCTTCCAAAAGAACTGACAAGGTGCTGAAAGAGTTCAGATGCAGATATTTACACCCAACCACTGGACAGAAGCTGCTGACTCCTGTCATTGAATTACAGAAAAGTGGGAAGAAGCTGAGTAGGAGGACGACCTTGTAGGAGGACCAGCAGTTTTACGTAACCTGGACCCCTGAGATCTCTCAGACACTGGATACATCAGGCAGCATACACCAGCTTATATGAGGCCCCCAACACACATAAAGCAGAGGAATGCTGGTTCTGTGTTCCTTCAGAGATGATGCACCTAACCCTCAAGAGACTGGAGGCCTCAGTGAGGTTAGAGGTATTGAGAGGTTGTGGGAGTGAGGCATCCTCATGGAGACAGGGTTTGAGGTGGAGGTATGGGATATGAAACAGTTGGAGGGTACACAGCATGGGGAATGAAATCTGGAGTGTAAAAAAAAAAAACAGAAAAAAAAAGAAAGAAAGAACAATTAAAACAAAGAAGAAGAAGACAGGAGCTGGAAGTCGTATACTTTCTGATTTCAGTAAGTTATATAAACCCTCAAACATAACAGTTAATGTTGATAAAAGATGACCTCTCCAGCCTTGTATACATACTAGAAGACTTGAATACAACAAGGTTGATATGATCAGATGATTTTCATTAAGCAGTCAAGACCATCCAGAAAATGAAAGACGTTTTCAAACAACACTTCTGGAAAATGGATTGTCTACCTGCAGAAGAAAATAGTTGAACCTTTATCTAGAGAATTTTCAAGTATTAACTCAAAATTAGACACTAAAATATAAGAAGTACAACTAAAATCCTTGTGGAAAATAAATAGTATATAATCTTAATATCTGATATATTATTTTCTCTTGCTCATTTTGGATTTAATCCCAAATCACAGACAAGAAAAATACAAATTGATTGGCAGAATAATTAAAATTTCTGATCATGAGAATATCATTCCAGAAAAATGTAAAGCAGGAAAAAGAGCATCTCAAAAAATGAGATAAATATTTGTAAATCATATATTTGATGGAAATTTACATTGAGAATGATAGAAATAGCTGCAGTTTAACAGTGCCAAAACACTTATAAATGAGCCAAAAGCTGAATAGATACCTCCTCAGAGAAGGTACTCAAAGATCAAATACATTATTCCTATAGCAATGTAATAACTAAGCAAGTAAATCTCAGGTTTTATTCCGAGTGTTATTTGGGCACTGAAAAAAATCCAGGTGTCCTTTCAATTTTATATCTTATTATGTTGCTGGAGGAGTCTCACGAATGATGGGTAATCACTCTACCAATGTGTTCTACTCCTGTATATTCTAGTAAAGAAGAAATTACCTTTGTTACATGGGGAGCCAGCAAACCAATGCATAGTGAAGGCTTTGAAGGGAAATGGATATATTCAGTATAATCACCTTCAAAATCCCAACTCAATTCTTCACAGAGATAGGAGCAATTCTCAACTTCATCTGGAATCACAAAATACCCAGGATAGAGAAAAACATTCTCAACAATAAAAGAACTTCTGGTGGAATCACCATCCCTGACCTCAAGCTGTGCTACAGAACAATAGTGATAAAATCCTCATGATATTGGTACAAAGACTGGCAGGAAGAACAATGGAATAGAATTGAAGAGTCAGTAATGAGCCAATACACCTATGGTCACTTGATCTTTGACAAAGAAGCCAAAGCCATTAGATAAGGGGAAACCGGCATTTTCAACAGTGCTGGCTTAAGTGGCTGCCAGCAAAAGAAGAATGAAAATTAATCCATTTTTATCTCCTGGCACAAAGTTCATGTCCATGTGGATCAAGGACATCCATATAAAACCAGATTCACTGAATCTAATAGGAGAGAAAGTGGAAAAGAAGCTTGAACACATGGGCACAGAGAAAATTTTCCTGAACAGAACACCAATGGCTCAGGCTTTAAGATCAACTATTGACAAATGGGACTTCATAAATTTAAAAGCTTCCTTAAGGCAAAGGCAACTGTCAATAGGACAAAATAGCAACCAACAAATTGAGAAAAGATCTTTACCAACCCTATATCTGATAGAGGGCCATTATCCAAAATATGCAAAGAACTCAAGAAGATAGACTCCACAGAACAAAATAACCCTATTAAAAATGTATGAGTGGGTGGGGAATCACTCTCATAGAAGAAGGGGAATGGAGGATGAGGTCAGGGGTTTCTGGAGAGGAAACCAGAAAAGGGGATAACATTTGAAATGTAAATAAATAAAATATCTAATAAAAACTGGGTACAGAGCTAAACAAAATATCTCAGTTGAGGCATCTCAAATTACTGAGAAGCACTTAAAAAATACTCAACAACTTCAGTCATCAGGGAAATGAAAATCAAAGCAATACTGAGATTTCACCTCACACCAATTAGAATGGCTAAGATCAAAATCTCAGGTAACAGCAGATCCTACTGAGGATGTGGAGAAAAGAGCACAATCCTCCATTGCTGGTGAGATCACAAGGTGTTTACAAGCATTCTGGAAATCAGTCTGGAATTCAGTTCATCTGAAAACTGTAAATATTTCTATGTGAGGACCCAGTTATACCACTTTTAGGCATATACCCAAAAGATCCTCCAACATATAACATGAACACATGCTCCACTATGTTCATAGCAGCCTGATAGACATAGATGTCCTTCAACAGAGGAATAGATACAGAAAATATGGTATTAACACTCAGCTATTAAAAACATTAATTTTATGAAATTAGCAGACAAATGGATGGAACTAGAAAATTTCATCCTGAGTGAGGTAACACAATCACAAAAGAACACACCTAGTATGTACTCACTGATAAGTGGATATTAGCTAAAAAGGATCAGATTACCCACGATGCACCTCATAGACCATATGAAACCCAAGAAGAAGGAAAGCCAATGTGTAGGTGCTTCACTACTACTCAGAAGGGGGGAGAAAAATAAGGGAGGAAGAGACATGGAGGGATCTTGGATGGAGAGAGGACGGAAGGGAAAAAGGGGGCAGAATCCAATGTGGGAGGAGACAGGGAGAAGTAAAGAGTGGACAGGAATTTGAACAGAGTTGTTTAGCAGTGGGGAGGAGGAATTGGGGGTAGCCACTAGAAAGTCCAGACATCAGGGACCCAAGAGATTCCAAGGACCCAACAGGGAGGACATTAGCTGAAATACTCCAAAAGGAGAGATAGAACCTGTAGAGTCCATACCCAGTGGATAGGCACACCCTCCAGTTGAAGGATAGAGCTACCCACCCATTGCAAAAATTCAGAAATCTTTCCGTCAAAAGGAAATGTAGAGACAAAGAGTTGAGAAGAGACTGAAGAAAAGACTATCCAGAGACTGTCCCACCTAGGAATCCATCACATCTTTAGACACCAAATCCTGACATTTTTACTGATGTCAAGAGGCACTTGCTGATAAGAGCCTGATATAGCTGTCTCCTGAGAGGTTTTACCAGAGCCTGCCCAATACAGATTGAGATGCATGCAGCCAACCATTGGCTTGAGCACTGAACCCCAATGGAAGACTTAGAGGAAGGAACTGAAGGGGTTTGCATACCATAGAAAGAACAATGTCAACCAACCAGACCCCCCCAAATCTCCTAGGCACTAAACCACCAAACAAAGAGTACACACAAAGCGATTCATGGCTCCAGCTGCATATGTAGCAGAGGAATGCCTTATCAGGCATTAATGGGAGGGAAAACCATTGGTCCTGTGGAGGCTCTATCATACAGCATAAGGGAATGCTAGGGTGCTACGGTGGGAGTGGGTGGTTGGGTGGTGGAGCACCCTCATTTAACTAGAGGAGAGTGGAAGGCAATAAGGGGGATTTGAGGAGGGGAAACTGGGAAGGGGTTAACATTTGAAATGTAAATAAATAAAATAACCCATAAAAATGGAAAAATGTTTTGCAAAATCCAGTAAAGTTGAAGAATAAGAGAACAAGAATTTCCTTAACATTGGATGAAATAATACGTTTAAGCCCAATATAACTAATTTTACTAAATATGAAGAGAAAAATATTTTAAGAAATGGAATAAAATAGAATAAAACAATAAAAACAAATTACAAATGTCTCTGTTTTTTGAGATAATATGAATACTTCCAAACAATGAAAAATGAGTCATGTAATGTTTGAACTCTAAATGAAACCAGAATATAGCAACATAAATATCTTTATTTCATGTTTCAATTGAAAAAAAATAACTGTAATCCTTGTGAGCTTCTCTGCGATGAATTTTCAATATCCTATGATCTCAAGAGATGGTATTTATAAAGTGTTGGAGTTCTCTTATTGGTGATGGGTCCAGCTCTCTCTGAACTTCGTGTGTATAAAGTGTGGTGTATATGCCTGATATATTCCCTGAAGCAGTTGTGCCCACAGAGTACAATTGTGTGTTGAGATGTTCTGGCTTCAGGTTATAGGGTAACACCTGAAGAGGCAAAGGAAGTTAGGAGGTCCAGAGAGCCCCCTCTCTGCCTAGTCCAAATGAGTTCAGAGTATGGCAGTGTGATAGGGGCAGTTGCTCTAAGGACTTAAGGAGACCTAAAAGCCTAGGGATTAGAAATGTGAGCTGGAAAGAGAGGCCCATTTCGCATGCAAACTTTATATGCCCCAGTACAGGGGAACGCCAGGGCCAAAAACTGGGAGTAGGTGGGTAGGGGAGTGAGGGGTGAGGGTATGGGAGACTTTTGGGATAGCATTGGAAATGTAATTGAGGAAAATACCTAATAAAAATATTAAAAAAAAAAAAAAGAAAAAAAAAGAAAAGAAAAGAAATGTGAGCAAGAGGCAAGAGGCCTAGGGGCCTTTCCAGACAGTCTCTCTAGAGGGTGGGAAAAGTTTATCCATGAAAAACAGGGTCCAAAGACCTTTTACCTGTGTGGAGAATCACCTATTTAACCTCTAGATAATGGAAATCAAAGGAAATTGAAGTATAGCAGTAATAAAATAAACATCACTTAAAATAAAATAAAGCTATAGAACCTTCTGATATTCTGAAAGATAAAAACAATTCTAACCTGATCATTACATTGTGATATTTTTCCCAGCATAAACAAAGAGACAGAGAGAGAGACTGGAATGAGGTTACAGCTGATATGTTTCACTATATAGTGGCTAAACAACTTATTAGTAAAATTGAAATAAAATTCCTTATTTTAGATTACAAAATGTGATTGCTCTTAAACTATTGTGGCAACGAATTTTACAGAAACACAAAACAGAAGAGTAAATAGCAGTCATCAAAACGAAGTTGAGGTTACTAACCTTGGTTTTATTATTGTTGTTGTTTGTTTTATAATTTACTTATTTACATCCCAAACCAAATGCTGCCCCTTTCCAGTGCCCCCCTCATAGAGGCCTTACCCCATTCCCATTCCACTCTCCTTTGGAAAGGTGGGACCCTAGTTATATTCCCACCATGACCAATCAATCAAGTCTCTGCAGGATTAGGTACATCCTCCCCCATGGAGCCCAGAAAAGGCTGGCATGGAGACTGAGCACTGTGTGTGCAGCATATGGTTGTGAGGCTTCATTCCAGCATGGAGACTGAGCACTGTGTGTGCAGCATATGGTTGTGAGGCTTCATTCCAGCCTGTGTATACTCTTTGGTTGTTGGTTCAGTCTCTTAGAGCTCCTGGGGATCCAGGTAAGTTGACTCTGTTGGTCTTCCAAGGGATTTCCTCTCCCATCCGGGGACCTCAATTCTTCACCCTACTCTTACATAAGAGTCCTTGAGAAATTTCATAAATTCATTCTTTCTAATAGCTGAGTAGTACTCCATTGTGTAAATGTACCACATTTCCTGTATCCATTCCTCTTTTGAGGGACATCTGGGTTCTTTCCAGCTTCTGGCTATTATAAATAAGGCTGCTATGAACATAGTGGAACATGTGTCCTTCTTATCAGTTGGAACATCTGGATATATGCTCAGGAGATGTATTGCAGGATCCTCCAGTAGTGCTATGTCCAATTTTCTGAGGAACTGCCAGACTGATTTCCAGAGTGGTTGTACAAGCTTACAATCCCACCAACAATGGAGGAGTGTTCCTCTTTCTCCACATCCTTGCCAGCATCTGCTGTCACCTGAATTTTTTATCTTAGCCCTTCTGACTGGTGTGAAGTGGAATCTCAGGGTTGTCTTGATTTGCATTTCCCTGATGATTAAGGATGTTGAACATTATTTCAGGTGCTTCTCAGCCATTCATTATTCTTCAGGTGAGATCCATCCCATTTTCAGCCTCCAAACACAGACAACATTGCATACACAAGCAAGATTTTGATGAAAGGACCCTGATATAGCTGTCTCTTGTGAGGCTATGCCGGGGCCTACCAAACACAGAAATGGATGCTCACAGTCAGGTATTGGATGGAACACAGGGCCCCCAATAGAGTAGCTAGAGAAAGTACCCAAGGAGCTAAAGGGGTCTGCAATGCTATAGGTGGAACAGCAATATGAACTAACCAGTACCCCTGGAGCTTGTGTCTGTAGCTGCATATGTATCAGAAGATGGCCTAGTCGGCCATCATTGGGAAGAGTGGCCCCTTGGTCTTGTAAATGTTATATGCCTCAGTATGGGGAATGCCAGGGCCAAGAAATGGGAGTGGGTGGGTAGGGGAGTGGGGGGTGGTCTGGGGGACTTTTGGGATAGCATTTGAAATGTAAAGGAGGAAAGTACCTAATTAAAATATAAATTATAACAAAAAACAAAGAAAAAGAAAAAAAAAAGAGTCTGTGAGAGCTCTATCTAATGTTTGGCTGTGGGTCTCTGTATTCATGTAAGTCAGCTTCTGGGTAGAAAATCTCAGAGGACAGTTATGCTAGGCTTCTGTCTGCAAGCACAACAGAGCATCATTAACAGTGTCAGGGATTGGTGCTAGCCTATGGGATGGGTCTCAAGTTGGACTGGTTATTTGTTGGCCATATCTTTGAAGATCTAACTGTGTTAGTACAGACATCAGAAAATAACCACTTCTATTTTCCAATTCACTGCAGGTTCATCTCAATTCATAGGTACTACATAAGTGCTCTATTACTGAGATATAGATTCTTCCCCAAGCAATGTGTAGTCAAATCATATCTAACAGGGCACATTATTTTTTTAATATTTTTTTCAAGTTTTAATTTGTGTACTCCCTGAATTTGTGTGATGTTAAATTAAAAATCACCCATTTCTCATTTAAATGACTTAAATTTAATTTACTTTAGAATTCCTTCAGGACACGGGAACTAAATTATATTAGTATTTCAGTTATATTGTTTAGGCTTTAAGTAACTATTGAATACTTTTCTCCAAGTAGATGGAATTTAATTTTGGTAATTACAGGATGTATTAGAAAAGCAAATCTACACTCATAGAAAAGAGGATAATAATGTAAAAATATAAGAGAATTCCCCAATTGTTGATTAGGACCTAAGTGCAAATGCGTATTTGTGAGTGCAGTCTTACCTGTGTTAATTAGTAAATTTTATGCAAGTTGGAAATCACAAGCACACATGATCCAAGGGTCTGGAGGAAATAATGAATGGTTTAAGTATATGACTAGAGAGAACACACTCAAAGTCTAGAGACATATTATTTTCTTTTACTTCCTTGTTATAAATTTTAAATAGACACAGATGGTGACCCATTACAAATTTACAACAGCCTGAAATAACCTAGCTGAGTGTTGGTAAATGGCTATAAATGTCACTATTTGTTTCTCTTTGCAGATTTACCCTAAAGCATCCCATATACATGTTTGGTATATAACACATTGCAAACTTTATAAGAAAGGGAACACAGATGCTAGCCCTCTAATCTTTTCTCATAATGGGAGAATTTTAAATGTTGTTTTTTCCCTATTATTTACTGACAGCTCCTAAAGTAAGATTTTCTACCTGTAAGAATAAGGATAATTCTTTGTATGAAGCTTATTGAACAACATTCACATAGTTTCCTAAAAATTACTCAATAAAAGCTAAATTAATTATGATATTACTTCTTTGAAGGTACTAAAATATATGAAGTTCACAAGTCACTCTCTCTTTTTTTGTCATAATTCACATGAAACAGATGAAATTTTTGTAGGATAGATATTTTAAAAATAAACATAGTTCTGTGTTATATAGTTCTGTGCTAAATCTGCAGGGGGCGAATGCTGCTTGGCTTAATTTTTGCTTGATTTTGGTTTGGAACTTTGCTTTTGAGTGTTTGAGATTTGATTTTATTATTTTCATGTTATTTGTTCTTGTTACTGTTTTTCATAAATTGCAAAGATATTCACTCTTAACATTGGCTACATTTTAGGGGCCCTTTTGAGAAAAATATCCTTTTTGTGAATACAAAAGCAATTTTTAAGTCTTAAAAAATATTACAAACAAAGTAAATGTATTTTATATAAGTGTGTGTGTGCGTGCATGTGTGCGTGTGTGTGTGTGTGTGTGCATGTGTGTGTTTTGTGTGTGTGTGTGTGTGCGGGTGCTCTGTGTTGGTTTAGAGAGAAGCCTGAGGAAGGCTTTGGATCCTTGAGGTGAACTTATAGGCAATTGTGAGCTGCCTGACATGGCTGTTGGGAACCAATGCCTGATTTTACTTTATATAAATTTTTATAAATCATAAGTACATACTTAGAGTAATTTTATTTTATTTATTTATTTATTTATTTATTTTGGTTTTTTGAGACAGGGTTTCTCTGTATAGCCCTGACTGTCCTGGAACTCACTTTGTAGATCAGGCTGGCCTCGAACTCAGAAATCTGCCTGCCTCTTCAGAGTAATTTTTTACAATGTCATTAAAATCATTCTAGGACTAGAGAGATGATTCAGTAGCTAAAATCGCATTGTGCTCTTGTAGGGGATTCAAGTTCAATTCCTAGCCCCTACATGGCAAGGAAGAATCTTCTGACTATCCAGTGTACCCCACACCTCCTTGTGGCCCTTGTCACTGCACAGATGGTTCATGTGGATAAATATAGGCAGACGTTCATACATAAAAATATAAAGTAATATATAAAATCTTAGAAAATTATTTTCCCATCTTAAGCAACAAACTGTAATACATTTGATGTGAATTAAATAAAAAAAAGTTGAGTTGTGACCTACAATCAAAATAAATTAATAGGATAAAAGAAAGAAAGAGACAACTTCTTTTGGATGTGAATTACAGACAACAATGAGAATCTATATATTTCCTCCTGAGAAAATATTAATGATACTAGTACTCATATATGCTTTCTTTACTGCAACTAGTATTCTCACACATCAGATGTTTGACTTTATGCTATACTGAGATCAAATCCTGAATCTACTTTTAAGAAGGTGAAATATGACTTAAGTGTTGCATAGAAAATTCTGATATAAATCACAGAATTTGCTTTTAATCTTAACTGCACAATTATTTATAGAAACAGAATTTCCTGCAGTCCTTCATTGAGGC